>NW_006159501.1:10546747-10564163 GCF_000334495.1 Tupaia belangeri chinensis
AGGAGAAGGGATTGCGGCGTGACCATCCCCTCTGGGGGGTGATTTCTCACTTTCTGTCTCTCTGTCTCTCTCTGTCTGTCTGGTGAGCGCACGCGCCCTATAGCGAAAACTTCTCAAAAAAAAATTGTCAGAGAGTGTGTATACTCACTAGAAAGAGGGGGGATTAGAAAGTGAGGCAAGAGTCTGGGACTTGAGCTGTGCCATCGACCATGTGAGATTCAGCTGCCCCAACCGTCATACAACTGTCTGGTCCATTCTTGAAGCACTTTTCTGCACTTGCCTTTCAAGACAGTGTACTCATTCATTTTCTTTTTACCTCACTGATCTGTTCTTTTTTTTCTTTTTTTTTTTTCATTATTATCATTTCTAGCTTCTTTTTTTTCCCTATATGTCTGAAGGTTATTGAATCCTCTAAGTCTACTTCACCCTTTATGTCTTTAATTACACTAACTCCTCATCTAATCTGATAATTTCCCAAATTCTATCTCTAGTTCTGAATGGCCCCCTGATGTCTAAATTTCTACTTGGAACCTCTATTTAAATATCTTACTAATATATCAAATTTAACATCTCTAAAAGAACTGTTGATTTTTTCATTTCATCTTCATTTTAGAAAAAGTTACTAACATTCATTCAAGAAGTCAGGCCAAAATATGGGAGTCACTTCTGATACCTCTATTTTTTTTTCAGACTCCAAATTAGTGAGTCTTATTTACTATGCCTCCAAAATACAGCTCAAATCAGTCTATTTGCCTTCATCTCTACATCTCTTACTCGCAGTCTCACCCGCACTTACCACCAGTTCTCACACAGCAGAATAATCTTTGGAAAACAAATCAGCTCAGTAAGCCATGGCCCACCAGACTTCCCTCTCTCTTTTGATTATACAATGAGCAAAATCTGAAGTGGAATCTATGATACAGCCTCTGTCTTTTCTTCTCACCTCATCTTCTGCCCTCTCTTACAATTTGCTGTCCAACTTCACTGTCCTTCCTGTTCTGCAAAATCCTGCCTGGAGCTCTTTGCATTGATATTTTCAACAACAGATTTAGTGTTTGCTTCTTGCCTTCACATTTCACCTCATTGGAATGATTTTCCTGTCTATCCTGCCTGTCCACCTTCCATCTTGTGTCTTCTCTATGGCCTTATTCTACTTATTTTTCTTTACATGACATGTATGTTCATGACTTTATATTTTATCATGGTGTACATTTGCTCACAGGTTGCTTCCTTGTCTGTCTCTTCCAATAAAGTGTAAATTCCATGACTGTAGGGACTTGGTCTTGTTTTCTGCACCAAGAATAACATGTGCTCAGTAACTAAGTGTCTGTTGAGTAAGCAATAAAATAATCGTCTCTTCAATGAAAAGTGCTACCATTATATCAGCTGGGAATATGTGTGACAGAAAGCAACTGACAGTTCTACTATACTCATTTGAAAATGCAATGGTATAGCACTCTCATAAAATAAGAAATTTCAAGGCAAAATACCATGCTTAGTGTAGCTTCTCATATCACAGGACCCCCACTGCTCATCCTCCTGTGCCACAGTCCTGCTGGTGGCTTTGGTCTTGTGACTACTGCCTGTACTGTATGTGCAGGCCAAGCCCCACATTCCTGACCATAGGTAAGTTTCCCCTCTGAAGACTCTACCTTTTTAATAAAAAAGGGGTTTCTGCTATATGTTCTAGGTGGGACTCTAGATTGGCACATGTGAGGCTGAAATTCACTTCTGCTCTGATGAAATTGGGCTCTTCAGTTAGAACAAGGAGAATGGAGAGTCTTTGGGCAATTGTCTATGTCGGCCACAAACACAGTGGTGCCAGACCTGGAACAAAGAGATGCTGCAGATCTTCTCTAAAATAACATATCTGATAGGGAAGGTGAGAACTTATAAGAGCAATGAGCTTTGTGAGCTGTCAGCCAGGAAATATTTTGTAATGTTTGTGCTTGTATGTGGAAGGAGCTCACTACCTGCAAGATTTCGAGAGGGATTCCACACAGAGAAAGACAACTTAGTTATGAACATCTAGGGAGTGATGAGAAAAGGTAAGTAGTTCAGTTTAGCTGAAGCATAGAGCAGCAGAACTTTTGAAGGATTTAAGTAGTGAAGCAATGTAACCAATATTCATTGGAGGTTCAACCACTTCAGTGAGGAGGAACCATTCAAAGGGTAGGGACTGTGCAGAGATTAATTTGTAGACCATTGTCTTTGTATTAAACTGACCTTTTCACAAACACAAGGGAGTAGGCTCTTATATTACAGCTAGGTGTGGCTGGAGATGACCATAGTTGAGGAAGGTGGCCACGACCTCAGATAGCCTGTAGGAGCTGGAAGATCAAATCAGATCTTCTCCCCAACAAAGATATGCAAATTTAATTAGAAACAAATCATAACATGCTCTGTCTGTCAGAAAGATCTTCAGGAACATTTGTCCAAGGATTACCAGCTCTGAGCCCAGGTTAGAAAGTTGCCTTCTGTTTAAATAGACAAGGTGGCACACGTGACATAGGGACGTCCCTCCAAAATCCCAGAGAACCTGGTATTCTTGACTCGTTTGCGAGTGCTTATGACTAGTGCTAAGTTGCACCAACCAGAGGAAGACATCTTCTCATTTAGGGGATTTAATGTGTGAATACCTGAGTTTCTGTTAGTGTGAATAAATTTTTTGACAGCATTAACATAGCCAGTCTCACAGATAAGGAGAGGGACAAATGGAAAAGATTTATTTCCTTCAACACAAACTTCAATTCAAGCTACAATTGCAACATTGTATTTCAAATAATAAAAATAGGAGTTTACAATATGCCAGATATTCTTTCATACATTTTTTGTAATATCCCTATGAAAGAGGCATCATTATATCCATTTTATAGATAATAAAACTGAGATTTGGAGGAATACGCATTATGGAAGTTGTGTGACTTGATGCCATACAACTAGTAGATAGAAGATGTCAGATTTCAGATGGTTCCAAGTCCAACAATAATCTCAATATGTCACACTGTTCTATATACATACCAGAAAAATAAAATAATATTAATCTAAATGCCTTGGATTAAAGTCTAAATCAATAAGAATTTGCTTGTCTTTTACAAACACTAATGTGTACCTCTTAGCTGGTGAAGAACACCTGTTGAACACCAATGGGTAAATTGAAAAGTGTATATATATATATATCCCCTCATTCTCTGTTCCATGGTGTATTGAAGAAAAGCTGGATCACAACAGGCATCTAAGTGAGATTCAGGCTCAACTTACATTTATTGAGAACCTACTGCTTACCAGGCATGACGCTAGCAGGAGGGACTCAATAAGTATTTTCTGGTGGATGACTGACATCTTTACCCACTAGTTGTGCTTTCTTCGGTGCATCTAGGTTGATATTTATTTTGTTACCCTAGATTTATCATATTTTATCTTAATTCAGGTGTTCACATGTCCCTGCAGAGGAGGCTCCAGGTATTGCATATTTCTTCATCCCCTTCTTGCTTAACACAGATTTTGGTTAAGAGTAGATACTCCATTTAAAAAATAAATAATGGAGGAAGAAGCATCTCATTGGGTACTTACCCACTTATTTGGGCTTTGTCCAAGCTACCTTTTCGTAGCAGAATAATTTTATTTTTTCATAGAAGAAGCAAAGACCCATGGATTTTTTTCTCTTCCAAGAGTGGGGGAGAAAAAGAGAAATAAATAATATACTTTCACAGGCTTCTCATTATTATTTCTGGGAAAACATAATAAAGCTACAGCTGGCAGGCACTTATTTTTTTCTTAGCATTTAATAATAGAATTAATTGCTAAGTGGAAAGCTTGCAACCCCTTTTCTGTTGTGCATTGCCCTCTGCTATCATTATGAATAGATGTAAAAATCAAAGCTAATTATCATTCAGAATGTTTGAAGAAATAGACTGAACCACACACACAAAACTCATTTTATCCCCACCCCGGCCCTAGGTTACAAAGTTGAAATGCACACACACACACACACACACACACACACACACAGAGTATAGAAAAGGATAATTCCTATAGATAATTAATTCTTTGCATTTAGGATGTTTTGCAATAGCCATTGACTGTAGGTTGGCACATTCGTGTAGACTGGATCAGAGTCAGTTGGAAGGCAAGGACTTGGGTTACCTCTAGTAGCTCATTAAAGAGCAAGTGTGTGGCTTATTTGCCTTAAACATGAGGATAAGTGGCCCTCTGGGCTCCTGATGCCACCTGGCAACATGCAATGTCAGAAGGCAAGAGTGGAGGTCACAAAGATGGGACGGTAATCCATACCCCCAAAAGTGGAACTGTAACCTTCCTTCTTAATTTAGACAGTAAAGGGTGATAGGGGGAAGAATAAGTATAGGAGAAAAAAGGAATTTATAAAGGCAACACTTTTTTTTTTTTTTTGGAGAGATTTTCACTGTAGGGTGCATGCGCTCGCCAGACAGACAGAGAGAGACATAGAGACAGAAAGCGAGAAATCACCCCCCAGGGGGGATGGTCACGCCGCAATCCCTTCTCCTCCATTCTCCTCTCGGGATCTTGGGCACGCACGCACATGCGCCCAGCGTGAGTTTTAAGCCACCGGGTCCGGGACACGAACTGCGGTCAACTACGTGGGAGTCCAGCAACATAGCCATTACGCTAACTGCTGGTTCCCAAGGCAACACTTTTTAATGTTACAGGATGATACACAAACGTGACAGAAAAAAAATTGTAGATTTGAAAAGGAGAAAAATGTTTTATTCTCTAGCTGTGAAATCTCTGAAGGCCTCCCAAAAAGAAAGCTGGAATTGGTAAGGACTTCCTTAAAAACAGTAGTGGTTGTAAAACTACACTTTGAAAGTGAAGGTGTTAAGGCTCATGTCAAGGTGTTTTTGATGATAAATAAGTGATAGTAACATATAAGTTTTCTAAAAGATTAAAGTCCCTATTAAGTAAACATAGAATAAACATAGGTCAAGGACCCTATTTACCTCATTAATGAATGGGTGGCCAGTATATTGCTAGTCTGATTCATAGAACAATTAGCAGTTCAGTGTGAATCAAGACATGGCGAGAGTATAGAACTGGGTAATACCCAACAGAGCATGAGCCCTTAGAGTTTTATTACATGTTCGTCCACATACAAATGATTTTCATCTCTAACAGGCAAACATTTATGAGTTAACGTGCAACTTCACAAAGTCTGAGGTCTCTGATACATAATTAAACTCAGTGCATTTTTCTAGAAAAATATAAATGCCCTCTTCCTACATCCATTGGGTAACCTGTAAGCTAAGCAGAGTGAAATGCATGGGAAACAGGAACTGGGGAGGGGATTTGAGGATGAAACTGCTAGCCACTAGGTGGAGAATTACGTGGTAGAGATACAGAAAGTATTTGTTGCATACGACATGAAGCTGTTTTTTGTTGTTCTTTTTTCTTTTAATTTACATTTAATCACATGTAACTTTACAGTACACAGCATTGCTTTCTTTCTTTTTTTAAAAAAAATTTAAAGCAGGCTTTACGCTTCTTTTTAAAAATCTGTCTCTGAAATTTCAGGAAATCTATGACTTTCTAATGCATTTCGGACCTGGTTAAGAGGCAGTGAAGACAGTCTCTGAGATGGATATGCAGGAAAGAGTCAAGGGCTTCCTGGATGAGGAATGCACTCCATACTACCCACTTTACCTGTTTTTTAGATCATCAGTCCTAAGAGTCCTCTGAGGTGTGCTGCTTTGTTAGAGATGGAGTAACTGAGATATGGAGAGGTTAAGTAACTTGCCAAAGGTCACACACAGAGCCAACTGCCAAGACGGGATTGAAACCACTGCTGATCGCAGTAGCTATTGCTGCATTTTTTATTTTTTTCTTCTGCTTGGAAGTAAAGCAGGCTATGACCATTTTGTAGAATATATTCCCAAAAATGTAGCATGTAATTTGAACTCTCACTTCATTATTTTTTTTTTTCCCAGTGATGAGAACCCCGTCGTAGCCATTTCATCAGGAGAGGTAAGCCAGAAGTCTTGGGCTGCTTCCCCAACCACAAAGACCACCTAGCAACTGACCCCTTTGCTCAGCTCTGAATTTTGTACCAGACCTTTAAGATTCTGTGGCAAGACACTAGTATTTCAAGAAGGAATGGGGGTTAGCTATAAATTTTCAGAACTGGAATTCTGCTTATCATAATTCAAAGCTGGGAAAACTTAAAGAATAAACAAGAGCAAAACAGACATGAAAAAGAGATGAGCCCTTGCATCTTAGTTTTCCACTCAGGAGCACAATGTCTTCTAAGAGATGATAGATGCTACCTGATAGATGTGAGAAGAAGAGGGGTCTGGGACCACTGGGTGTATCCCTGATTCCTCAGCCAACCTAGGAGACTGTGAGCCTCAGTTTTCTGTGGTACTGGCAGGTGGCAGGAGTGGGGGCCGGCATGGCCAAGGGCTCTGGTCAGCAGTGGGAAGCCACACTCCCAGGATCTCACAGAAGCAGACTCGTGTGCAGAAAACTGCTAGGGGTTAGTGGGGCTTCCAATGATCACAAGCTCAAAGGTCAACTAGAAAGGTCTAAAAGAGATGTTTCCCGAGCACAGGAAACTTGTAACCAGAACTTCAGAATCATCTTGAGTGGGCATCTGTCCAATTCTCAATAGCAGGTGGGACTCATTAGGCTCTTAACTCATGACCATTTTCCATTTCCTTTTTTACTGATCTGTGAGAATTAGTTCTACATAAGGGTAAGAATTCTTTGATGGTTATACATATATGTAGCAAATATATTTTAATTCTGTAATGGTTTCTTTTTGGTTAAAATAAAATTGTAATTAAAATATAAAGATTAGTTGCCAGATGGAATGTATGCTCACCAGAGAGAAAGACAGAGAGATGGAGGGGTTGGGGGAGAAAGAGCCCCCAATGGGGTGTGACCACATCCCAATTCTTTCTTCCTCACTTCTTCACTCTGTCAGGATTTGGGGCATGCACACAAACATGCCTAGTGTGACACCAGGAGGACCTAAACCACAGTCAGTCATGTGGGATCTGGCTCCCCTAATCACCAGGCTACAGGGCCAGCCCCCAGTTTTAACTTTCATATAAGCTAATTCATCATTCTTGTCTATAAATGCCATGCATTTTGTGTTTTATAGTTAAAAGAGTGTTCTCTACCTTAAGGACATGCCACTGTTATCTTGTATTATTTTCTAGAATATTCCTTTGCCTTTTACCTTTGAATTTATTCATTTTATTATGGTATGAGTTAGAATCAAGTTTCCTCTATCTTTTTATAGATGGTCTTGATCCCATTTATGGAAAAGACTTTTCTTTCCCCATCTGCTCTGTAGTTTTACCACTAACATAAATCCAGTGACCACATACGTAGGTCAATTTTAGATACGTTTTTCTATTCCATTAGGCTTTTGTCTAGCTTCACCCTGGCTTCATTACTAGAAATTTATTTATTTAAATAATTCTGTAATTATTATTTGTTATTATTATTTAATTCACAAGAGTGAGACACACACAGAGAGAGAGAGGGACAGAAAGAGAGAGAAAATAGGAAAGCAAGCAGCCAGGTCCAGAACTTGAACTGCAGTTGGCCACTTGGGATCCAGTGCCTTAACCACCATGCCACCTGATAGCCCCACTATAAATGTATAATATTAGGTTGCCATAAAAGTCATGACATATTAATGTGTCATGACTTTTCTGATACCCAATAGATTGTGATAACCAGTAAAGTTTTTCTACAGTGTGGAAAATTTTCTTATTTTGGTCTATTGCATTGCTGAAATTCTGTTTAAAAAATCTTGTTTGAGGAGCCTAAGGGTTATGGCACTGGACTCCCATATTGCTGACTGTGGTTTGAATTCTGGACCTTGCAGCATGAAATTCATGCCAAGCATGTGTGCATGTGTGCCCAAAATCCTAGAAGAAGAAGTGATTGCATCGTGGCCATCCTCTTGGGGGGGAGGTGAATTCTCAGTCTCGCTCTCTCACTGTGTCTGTCTGTCTCTCTCCAGCAAGCACATGCGCCCTATGGAAGAAACCTTAAAAGAAACTCACAAAACTTCAAATTTTGGTTAAAATTACATTGAATTTTTAGATATTTTAGGTAGAATGGTCATCTTTAAGAATGTTGAGTCTTCCTGTGGGACCAGCAGTTAGCGTAATGGCTATGTCGCTGGACTCCCATGTAGTCAACCACGGTTCAAGTCCAGGACCCTGTGGTTTAAACTCATGCCAGGCACGTGTGTGTGTGTGCCCAGGATCCTGAGAGGAGAATGGAGGAGGAGGGATTGCGGCATGGCCATCCCCCCCTGGGGGTGATTTCTCACTTTCTGACTCTCTGTCTCTCTCTGTCTTTCTGGCGAGCCCTGCGCCCTATAGCAAAAACCTCTCCAAAAAAAAGAAGAAAAAAAATGTTGAATCTTCCAATCTATGTACATAGTTTATTCCCCAACTAGATATTCCTTACTGTATCTTTATCTTTTTCTTTTGAATCCTTTGAATATGTGGAGATTATAAAAATTCTTGTTACATTTTTCTAAGTACTTAATTGTTTATTCTATGTCAAATTGTGGTTTTTCTTTAAAATTTTTATTTTTAACTCTTGCCTGTTGATCTACAGAAACAAAGTTGATTTTATGTTTTCATTTTATTTTCAATACATCATTAAGCTTATTTATTTGTCAAAGCAGTTTATCTGTAGATTTTTTTTTTTTTAAATTTTCTGTGCAGGTAATCAAAATGTCAGTGAAAACAGTGTTTCAATTAAAAAAAAAAAAGTATAACTTTATTTTTTTTTCCTTTTGACATAGACTCAGTCCTCCAGTAAAAAATTGAGTAGAGGGGCCAAACAGTGTTCCACCAATGAAACGGAGACAATTCTGCATGGGAAGGTTCCTGTTGTATTAAGAGACCTCCTGAGTGAGCTGGGCAAGCACATGCCTATGATCTGGGATTGGCTGAGGTTAGGGGTTAACTGAGACATCAAGACCCTTTTGGGGGTGCCTGTTTCTCTTGCTTACTGTGTGTGTGTGTGTACAGCAGAAAGAAAGAAATAAACTTTAAAAAAAAGAAATTGAGTAGAACTTATCTCAGGACAGAAAAAGAAGGTTTTAAACAATAACTAATAAAGACAATATGACAATATTCACTGTGAGCATTTTTCCCATAACTCTTCTTTGGCTTATTTCTGGGTAGATTAGATATTTTTGTCTTCATTCCTCCCCTTTCTTCCCCTTCCTTTTACTTTTACTCTCCTTTCTTTCCCTTCCTCTATCTCTTCTGTATTTTTCTTCTTTCCCTCCTTTATGAAGATGTTGAATGTTGTCAATTTTTTTTTTTTACATCTCTTGAGATATTGTGATTCCCCCCCGTCCCAGATTACTTCGGCAGGATAAATTATAATGATTGATTTGCATTTATTAAACCAATTCTTGCAGTCTTGAATAAACTTACTTGGTAGTAATATAATACCATTTTTACGCATTACTGGATTGATTTCATGTTATTTATTTTGGATTTTTGTCTCCATATTCAATAGTGTCATTGAGATATAACTTTTCTTTCTTGCTGTGTCCTTGTTTTGGAACTAAGGTTATGGTGGCTTCATGAAGAAAGGTGAGTATGTTTCTACTTTGTTCTCTGGAAGAGTTCTTTTAATTTTTTGTCATTTTTTTTGTGGGAAGATTCATCAATATATTCACAATTGTTGTGTCTCTTCATATCTATTGAATCTGGAATTATTATTATTATTAATATATTTCCTGAATAAAATCTTTAATATTTATTTTGTTTCATGTTTGCTAGTGACAAATTTTCTTAGATGTAGTTTTCCTGAAAATATCTGTATTTTCTCTTCATTGTGGAGGATAATTTTCAAATGATATAAAATTGCTTGTTGGCAGTTATTTCGTTCAGTTCTTTAGCAATATTATCTTAGCCTGGCTCCATAGCACCGTGGTTAAGGAGTGTGCAGAGGAAGCTGGATCCCACATGGCCCATCAGGGGCCAAGTCCAGTCTTAACTGCTTACATGCCAGGAATATCAGCATGTTTCCAAGGTGGGGATAGGGAGGAAAAAGGATTGTGGAGGGACCACTTCCTATTAGGAGTGCTTTTTTTCTCTCTCTCTTATGTGACCATAAGCAACTTCAGGGATAATAAAAGAAAATAAACAAACACAAAAACAAGATATTCTAACTACTTGTGTTTTCATTTTTTTTTAAGCTGAAAAAGTCAACTGTCAGTGAAAATTTCAAATAACTTGAAGGTTATCTTTTTTTTTTTCCTACTCTGTTTTTAAGGACATTTTCTTTGGCTTTGGTTTTCTGGCAGTTTCTCTTTGAAGGCCGTTAGGGTATACTCCTTCTTTATTCTGCTTGAGTTTCTAAGGGCCTTTTTAAATCTCTTGCTTAATGTCATTTGTCAGTTTTGGAAAATTCTCATCATTATCTTCTCAAATATCAATTTTGTCAATTGCTCTTTCTCTTATTCTGGGATTCCACTTCCATAGATTAATCTAAATTTCATTTTGTCCAATTTGTTTCTTATTCTCTTTTCTGTGTTGACTAATTCTCTCTTCAGCATGACTAATCAGCTCTTAATCACATTCATTGAGCTTGTAATTTTGGTTATAATATTTTTAATTTTAAAACTTTCTATTTGTTTCTTTAAAAAAATCTGCGATCTTATCTTTATAGCAGTTTCATTCTCTACCAAAATCCCCGGCCTTGGTGTTGTGTGTATTTATTTGTTTGTTTTAGCATGCTTGATCATAGTAATCTTAATCATTTTAAAATATGCCCCTGATTACTCTAATATTGAAGCTCTGTAGTTCGTCAGTTGATCTTTTCTTGTCTTTGGTTCTAATACATGTTGTCTTCTCGTTGCTTTTCTTCTTTTAAAATTGAAGTCGTATTTATGTAAATTTTTTGAAACTAGGACAATATTCTCTTAATATCTGTATGTTTTATGTTCTTTTCTTCATTTAAGAAATTTTTGCCACAGGGTGAAGGTACTTGTTGGAAAGAGAAAGGTAGAGAGAAAGAGAAAGTGAGAAATAATTCCCCAGCAGGGATGGTCATGCCACAATCTCTTCTCCTCCATTCTCCTCTTGGAATTTTGGGCACACACACACAAGTGGCCAGCATGGTTTTCAAGCTGGTCTGGAGCTCAAAGCACAGTCCGCCATGTGTGAGTTCAGTGCCTTAGGTACACACCAAATGCTGGCCTCTGTTTTGCATTGTTATTCTTATGATGAGCTCATTTGAGTCCTGAACAACTGATTAGTAATTCCCTTGGGCTGATCCTATATGCTGGCTATGGTCCTACGGCTCCTGTGGGTTGCTCAGAAGCTGTTAGATTTCTCACCCTTGAAGTCACCTTTTAAAATATTGGTCAAACTCTTACAGGAAAAGTGGCTCAAAGTTGAACATACTCCTCTGGATATCTGTTTTCTCTATAACCTTGGCCTAGCAATTTTTCACTTCCTTATCAATTTCTAATGTCACCAAGAACATTATTTTTAATTGCTATAGGACACTCATGCTCACCAGTGAGATGAGAGAGAGCACCTGAGAGAGAACCTCCTCAATGGGATGGCCGCACTGCAATGCCTTCTCCGAGGATTTTGGGCAAACACATGCATGTATCCACAGTGCTTTTCAAGCTCCTGCTTTGAGAACTGGAACTGCGTAGTTGGGCCATGTGGGATCTAGCTGCCTCGACCACCATGCCACTGGCCGACTGACCAGCTCTCTCTTTAAATATCTCTTTAAAAAATATTATGCCCAGCTTTTCTAGTTCTTTCTTTCTTTCTTTCTTTCTTTCTTTCTTTCTTTCTTTCTTTCTTTCTTTCTTTCTCTCTCTCTCTCTCTTTCTTTCTTTCTTTCTTTCTTTCTTTCTTTCTTTCTTTCTTTCTTTCTTTCTTTTCCTTCCTTCCTTCCTTCCTTCCTTTCTTTCTTTCTTTCTTTCTTTCTTTCTTTCTTCTCTTCTTTCTCTTTCTTTCTTCTTTCTTTCTTTCTTCTTTCTTTCTTTCTTTCTTTCTTCTTCTTTTTGTCTTCTTCAGTGAGTCAGTTTGATTCTTCAAAGATGGCATTACCGTAAATAAGAGCCAACAAGAGTTTTTGTAGGTAAAATTTGCAGTCTTCAAGAAAAATGAATTGTTGAGGATGCTTTAGAGACTTTTCCCCTCCTTCCATGAACAGTTTAAATAACCAGGGAATCCTCTGGCCTCTATCATCAGAAATGACCCTTCAGATTAATTTTAAAACACCTGTGTCTAGGTATTAACTAAAAGGACTGTGGTCTCTTGGATCCAGGTGTAACATCAGGTCATGCATGTTGTTAGAATGTCACCGTTTTTGCCCATATAAATGCTTAACACAAAGTACTTGTGAAGTACACGATAGAGGTGGGACCCCACTGAGTTTTGAGCACAGGGGGTGACGCTGCATAACATGTGCAGGTAACAGATGTCCACATGTGTACTGATGTGCTTCCATCACACCAGACAGGAAGGTTGTAGCACCAGAGGAATCTTGCCCATCTGACCAAATCTACCAAAAAGAACCTCACAGTTGCACGACCAATTCGGAGGCTTGAAATGCATTTAAAGGGATATTTGAGTAGGACATAAATAATAACCAAAGCTTATCTGAAATAATAAGATGAAGCCTAAAACATGAAGAATTATTTTCCTTAAAGTGTATTTAGATTAGAGCACCGAAGACAATACAGGTAGGAATCTGGGAGACTGAGGGAGAGAGGGGAAAGTAACTAGAGTCAGAAAAATGTTGGCCTCTGGTCAGCATTTAGAGAGATCCATGGAATCTCGAAAATGGGAGCAATATGCCAAAGGAAGAGGCGAACTGAGGTGAGAGGACCAAGACATATTACAGTGGAAGTGGGCGGCATGGGTATGTGGGAGGCAGATCTTTGATGGCCCCTGAATTCTGTCTTCCTGGCACAAGCTCCTGAGCTTGATATGTGGATGTGGGGTGGGGCCGTAAATCCATGAGTACAATGAGATGTAGCTCCCATGAGTAGGTTACTTTGACAAAGGCAAAGTAATTTTGCAGAAGGGATTGAGGACCCAAATCAGTTTCTTTGAGTTGCTTAAGAGAGAGATTATCTTGGGTGGGCCTGTCTTAATAAGATGAAGACTCTTGAAAATGGCATTTGACCCTTTCTGGAGTCTCTCTTGCTGGCCTTAAAGAAGCAAGCCACAGGAGTTCTGTAGCTATAAATAAATAAATTCTGTCAACAAACACATGAACTTGGAGAGGATCTGGCACCTCAAATGAGACTCTGGCCCCTGCAGAAGTTTGACAACAGCCTAAGGAACCCAGCTAAGCCATGTATCCCAAGCTCCTGACCCACAGAAACAGTGAGATGGGAAATGTATCTTGTCCTAAGTTGCTAAACTCATAGTTATTTCTTAAGCAATAATAGAGCCTAACATGAAGAACTATAAATGCAACAGCAGAAATTAAAAACTCAGAAAATTATGCATTCAAATTATTTTTCAAAAAATAAAAATAACTAGTAAATTTAAAGGTGAATGGAAATGAATAATTAAAAAGTAGGGGAATTAAAATATTAATAACATAAAAGTGAGAAAAATTTTAATCATTTAGAAATTTTGAAATAGGAAATATCCCTTAAATAATCCCAGATAAGAGAGCAATTCAAAAAAAATTCAACTGCAGTCTATTTTAAAAATGAGAACATTATGAATGAACATTTGAGAAGCATAAGTCTACTCCAAATCTGAGTTATAATCCTATCTTTATTAAGCCATAATGATAAATATAACATTTAACTCAAATGATTAATAAGAAAATAATACCAAATTTATGAAAAGGACATTGAAAAATATCTTTAAGACAAAAGCAGCCACTAATAAATTAGAAAGAAGATTTATAAAATATGTAACTATCAAGAATTGTCTATTTAAGGAAAATGATAAAGTATATAAACACTGGTAGACCTAACTAAGCGAAACAAGTGGAAATAAAATACAAGTAAATTCAATTAGGCATAAGATCAGAGGATACATCATTTGCAGCACAGAAAAAAAAACTTTAAGGAAAAACTGTCTAAACCACCTTCTAAATTTATACCTTAGTAAGCCATGTATCTTTTTAAACATAATATCTCTAATATACATCTTTATGTTTATAATCTGTGTCTCACTTAGTAATAGGTAGTCTGTTTTCTTTGTGCTTTCAATTTGTTTTTTCCCCCACAAGGTGCATGTGTTCAACAAAGAGACAGAGGAAAAGCAAGAAATCACAACACAGGGAGATGGTCACATCTGTTCTCCTCCACTCTCCTCTCAAGATTTTGGACATGCATTTACACAAGTTCAGTTTGATTTTTCAAGCCGCCAGGTCTGGGACTAAAACCACAGTAAGCCGTGTGGGATCCAGAGTCTTAACTACTATGCCACTTGCTGGCCCCTCCAAATTTTCTTGATGAATCTGCATTATGATTAAGGTCAGAAGAAAATTGTACCTGTCATTTTCTGTCTGCCCTCCACCCTAAGTGATGCCGGGCCACGGGTACTGCAGTTCATGCCTCTCTTCCTGTAGAACTTAGGGGAGCCGCTTACCTTCTTGGATGGCCATGGAAAAGTGAATAGTCTCAGGCATTGGGTGGTGGTGCAGCAGTAACACATGACACTGCCAGACGATCCCATGTGGGAAGGTTCCTGGTTGGAGTCCAGAGACCTCCATGAGCACACAGGCATGTGCCTGTCCATGATCTGGGGCTGGCTGAAGGCAGAGGGATAGCCCCGTCTCAGGAACCTGCTGGGAGGCTTCCTCTCTCAGGTAATAAATAGGTAAATAGACTTTAAAAATACACTCCTTATTTAAGAAACACTAAAGCACAGGATTGAAATGAGCAGGTCAGACTACGGTCTTTGTCCTGTCATGGGGGCCCCAGCATCCTTTGGTACCAGGAGGATACCCTTCAGTTGGTGACTCAGAGGATGATTGGAGCTCCCCAGAGTGGCAGAGGAGAGCGATAGGGCCTTTTTGGATAGGAGAAAGATTTCAGGAAGCTTAAAGTAATGGCTATTTTTCTAAAATCCATTCTAGTATACAACACATGTCAAGATCTGAGCAGCCAGGTTGTCCTGACTGAATTTTAGCCATGGATCCATGTCCTCAAAGCAGCCGATATTTCCGTCCATCATTACGTGAGCCACACCCTATTGTAATGGCCTGGTCTGGTGTCTGGCACTCCAATGTGGGAGAAACACGCAAAGACGGGAGTGGCGTGGTTTTCATGAAGGGTGCCATGACAGCGAGGCCTGCCTGGCTGTTTCATACCTGGAGAGTTTGCAGCATGAATTGGGCAAAGGCACTGAAGTGACAAGCCTGGGACAGTGGATACTATCCTCCTCCTTACCATGACAAGGAGATGGGAGTCTCCTGCAGGAAGTGAAGATTGTGGAGAGGGAGCTGCTGCATCCAAAGCCAGCGGTGGAGGACAGCCCAAGCTCCATTCCAGGGGGCTAGCCAGCAGCTTAAAGTATGCTCTGCCTCCCTTTTCCAGCCTGCCCTGCCTGCTGCACAGAACTCGGAGCGTCGGGAGCCAACATAGAGAGGGGAAAAATGAGGAAAGGAGAGAAGAAGGGGAGAGACACAGAGACCATGCTCCCCTCCTCTGGGACTTGGGGAGGGGAGAAGCTCCCTGAACTGGAATGTCTGATGTAGACAGTACTACTCTTTTAAAATAGCTGACTATGGTTCTTAATTATCTAAAATAATTATACATAATTGAGATCTGGCAGAGGCTGGAGAAAGAAATCAAGCTTTTTATACTTGTTCCCTCACTGAGTTTAGCTCACTTAATACTCTGGAAACATACTGGTTCTTACAGTAACTACATATTGAGAAACCATTGCAGAAGAGATATGGTCTTGAGGAGGGGAGTCCTGTGGATAAAAAGATTAAAGTGATCCCTAACCTTGGGATCTCAGCCCCACAGTGGGTGACGGTGGTATAAAAAGAAGACATGACACAATGTGCCCTGGATTATAAAAAAGGAACAGGCACATTAAAAAATCCCACTGAGAAAGATGCAGGCAAGTCAGGTATGGCTCTCAGTTGGGGTCTCTGCCCTCCGCTGAGGCTGTCCACCAATACGCCATGACGGGACGAGTTAGAGTGACACTGCAGGGGAGCACGGATGCTGTCAGAACTGAGAAGGAGGGGACCAGCAAGAAAGCCAGTGGATGAGGGACTGGGCGTGGTGGAGGAACCGAAGACTTATTTTGACAGAATCGCTCCCCAAGAGTGATGGGGATCCTCTTGAAGCCCAAGGTCACCGTCAGGTCAGCATGGACTGGGACGTGCCCAGTGGCATGTGTGCGGTGTGGGTTGTTTAATTAAGTGCGCTGCTTAAGTGCGGCAGCCTGGGGCTTTGGCTCATGGTCACTGTTGCTTATTTTGCAATGAGGTTCATCTCGGACATCCAACAGAGATCTGCCCCATCCCGAGACTGGCATCAGTCCCTCCTGCCTTAGCTACAGGGAGGATCCTCGTCTCAGGTCCCCACATGGAACACACTGAAGATGAACGTCCCAACCCGTGGTGCGGGCATGTGGAGGGCATAGGAGAAGTTATCACCAATGTGGTTTCCAGACCCGGGGAGGATGAAAATGCAGAGAAGACCGAGAGTCAGGGAAGAAAGTGATAGATAAAAGGGCTTCTCAGAGTTGCCGCGTGGACGGCTCCATTCATAGCCTGTTAAATGGAAGCTCAGGAATGCTTTCAACAACCAGGGACATCTTATCTGCAGCAAGGATGAGAAATTTCACTTATAACAAAGCTCGGCACAGAAAGGGCTCTTATCTCGGAGTCCAGAATGAGGATATTAGTAACAGTGCCTGCTTCTTTCTCCAACCCTATTAGTGTCAGGTAATAGGTTTCCCCAATGGTTTTAGCATTTGCTCAGAGGCAGAGAGATACTGAAAAAGTTTCTTTGGAAACAAGGTAGATTTATACCAAAAAACATTACCAATCTCCAGGGTTGCTATTGATTCAGATATTTCTGAATAGCTGCCTGGAAAGAGTTTCTGCAGGGTGAGTCACATTTTCCCCATTGACTTTTACTATGAAGATGAGTAGAGTAGACTTCTGGACAAGGTTTCAGGCAGCCTCACAGAAACTCTGCCTGTGTGTGTGTGTGTGTGTGTGTGTGTGTGTGTGTGCACGTGAATACAGACATCTATGACTTGACAGTGCTTTACCGTAAGTGGGAAACTATGCAGACACAAGTGAGTGTAAGATTTGCCTGTAATGCTGCATGAATTTGTATGTAGGTGTCTGGGCTTCTTTTTCTGCCCTGGAGAGATGGCATGTGGCTTTAATTAATGACACAAATAAGCATACAGGGCACCTTTCCCTA
>NW_006159501.1:10564413-10565207 GCF_000334495.1 Tupaia belangeri chinensis
CCTACATTATTGGAGAGAATGCTGGAAAGGTGGGAAGAACACTGTGTGGCCTGAGGTTGGAGCTGACGTCTTGAGCTGAGAGTGCCTCTGAAGGGCTCAGTTGCAGCCAGGGGGTAGCCTGGACTAGGCAGCAGAGTTAGGAGACAGTGGAGGACAGGGAGGCCAGAGGACCTTCGTGTGCTGCATGGGAGCAGGTCTGAAAGGGCCGATGGATGGAAAATTTTACCCCATGCTTGAGTGAGATGGAAAACCAAGGGAAACTTTTGAACCCAGAAGGGACATGATTGGGTTTTCATTCCCAAATAGTTGCCCTGGCTGCCATGTTGGGGACAGAATGAATATTAGTGAGGGCAGGATTTAGGGGCCTGGGGCAGGTGCTCAGGGATTAACCAGGAGCAACTGCAATAATTGAGGCTGGAAATAGAGATTTGAATGATCAGAAACCTTGGAGGAGAGAGGATCTCGTCACCTCCTAGGTAAGCTTCACAGAGCCCCTAGGACTGTTGATGGAGAGCTGATGACTGTCACAGAAAGACCAGGAATGGCAAAAGCACTCACCTCCTTTTACGTAGAAATCCTGAAGCACTGACCGTCTTTGCACTGAAGCTGATGCTCCCCAGAGGGCCTCTTTGCTCACGTTCTCTAAAGCTCCCGGTCTTCGTAATCACCTTCTGGAGGGGTCTGTGGAGCCCAGGGCCCAGGGAGGGAAAATTCCATTCCCACTGATCTGTCCTGATGGCCTCTTCATTTCCTGGACAGGACTCACAGAAGTATCAGCCCCTTCTCACTCTTTC
>NW_006159501.1:10565219-10596930 GCF_000334495.1 Tupaia belangeri chinensis
TTCTCTCTCTTGCCCTAGGGGCAGGGTTGGAAGGAGGCAGAGGGCATGAAGAAACGCTGATGCCTCGGAGCATTAGAAGGAAAAGTAGAGATGGACGCTTGGCTGGGCTGTGCTGGACTCTGTCCACCACTCTGACCTGTGCTGTCTCCCTGTGCATCCTGTGTGGGCCTCAGGGCACGATTCACACGGACTACATTGGGTCTGACTGAGGTTGAATTTGGGTACTGAGCAGCACCAGTGTGAGACTGGGGAGAGTGAGTAGAGGGACCAGGGATTGATGGTCTAGTGGTTAAGGCAGCCAGATACTGCATTGCTGACCTTGTAGTCTGAGTTTGAGGACAGAAGTCTGACAGCTTTTTCCTATTTTCCAAAATCCTTTCCAGAGGGCCTGTAGGGAGTCAAAACCTGCCCCCCCTCTGCGATTCCGCATGTCCCACCTTTTTGGGCCAGATCAAGGGAAAAGCTCTTCACTAAATTCCAAACTTAGTCTCTCCCTCTCAAAGTCAAATAAAAGGAGCCCCTGTACCTGATCACCCCAAGAAAGGCATGTCTTGGCCCCTCACCAGGACTAGGTTCCTTGTGTTCTACTTAAAATCATACCACATCAATTATTATTTTCACAGAATTGGTCATTTCTGTCAACAAGTTCCAGACCCAGCAGCTTGAAAAACACGCTGTGCTCATGTATGCATGACCAAAATTCCAAAAGAAGGGCGAGATGGATTAGAAGGGATTGCAGATTCACCACTCACCATGGGGGTGCTTCCCTCTCTGGTGAATTAGGTACCTTCTAGCAAAACAGAAACCAAAACAAAAAAGAAATCTGATTGTGATAAGATTAAGGGGGTGAAAATGCCATTAACCACAGTGTTGAAAGGTGGGGCTTCGAGGAGGTGAGTAGTATTAAATAAGTTGTTAGGGAGGGGGCCTCATGAGTGAATCCTGACAGGTTTATACAGGGAGGAGTCAGATGGGCCTGGGCACAGGCACAGATGCAAGCTCTTGCCATTTGACACCCTATGCTACCTCAGGACTCTGCAGAGTCCCCAGCAACAAGAAGACCTCACCAGATGTGGTCCCTTGGACTTGCAAAGCCATGAGTTAATCAGACCTCTCTTCTTCATAAATTGCCTAGTGGGACACCAAGTTGTGAGCAATAGTGAAACAGACTGAGACACCTCGCTTCTGTATTACTATGAAAATTAAGGTGAACTAGTGTATGTACTAAACCCAGACCAATGTGAAGATATATTTATATAGTATGTGTTATATGTAAGCACACAGGTTCACAGTAAATTATTTTTGTTCTTATTATAACAATGATTACTACATAGGTTCTTGAAAAATTTTGCCAGTCTATTTAATATGTAAGACTTTTATGATTCTTAATACTGGTCTCAGTTTTTATTTAGCAACCTTGATGAAATTTGGCTATTTATGGGGCTGTCAAGAAAGTCATGACTCATTTTTGCATAGAAAAACAGATCATGACTTTCCAATTATCTAATATTTGCTTATTTTTTAGAGGGAAGATGAGAAATCACCCCCCAGGAGGGATGGCCATGCCACAATCCCTTCTCCTCCATTCTCCTCTCTGATTTGGGGTATGTACCTGACATGATTTTTCTGCAGCCAGGTCCAGGACTCAAATGTGGTAGACCATGTGCGAATCCAGCACCTTAAACACAATGCCACCTGCTGACCTCAAGAGTTTGCTCGTTTTAATGTAAAATCTCCCAGTACTCATTTCTAGAAATTTCATAAAAGTTGCAAAAATTGAATTTTACTGTTGTTGAGATTTCTGACATCAAATACTACACATCCACTGACCGACCTGTAGCAAGGTTGTGGCTGGTAATCTCCTATAGTCTGTTCTCTGATCCTGTTTTCCTTTCTTCTTAATATGGCCTGGTTGTGCTTAGTGATTTTATTGACTCTTTCATCTCTAAAATATCATGACTCTTGAATTCAAAACAGGAATATATGGATTCTAAGGAAAAATACTTCGAGTGGCTCCAGACCTGATTTGGGAGGACGCTCAGAGTGGCTGAGGCACTTACCTTACTGAGATTTAGTAGACTTCCTGTTGAATCTGAGTAGGAAGAGAGCAGGAGAAAATTGGTTGGATAATATAGATTACCATATCATTCAAATCTGAAGGTATTAGAGGGCGTTCTCGGTCTTCCCAAATAAAGGGAGAGCAAATTTTCTGGAATTCCTCTTCATTCCTTCCCTCCTCTCATGATGCTAGTAAAGAAAGCTTTTGTTGCAGCTAACAGGAGTGGGTGCTCATACCAGGCCTTAACCAAGGAGTCCTTTCCCATAATTGTACCTATCGAAAGGTGATTACATTTCAGAAAAAGTGCAGAGCTTCTTGAATGTTAAATTAGTACATAATACACATATATCGAAAGCAGTTTAGGACTCTCCTGATTCCATGTCTTACAGAGTTTCTTGAATTTCTCAAGGGAAAACCCTCTGATGAAATTTTTAAGCCATAGGAAGAAGTAATAGAGTCAGCTTCTCTACCAGATTACTTTTATTAGCTATTCCAATGATTATAAAAGTTTTTCAGTTAGGAGCTATTATTGTCACTTTACATAGGAGCCAACTGAAAGTTCCATCTTGGCTAATGTCAGTGTAGAAAGGGAGTTGGGATTCAGTCTCAGGTCCTCTGATGCTCAGTTCTTACTTCTGGGTCATAAAGTGCCTTCGATAATCTTACTTGTTCAGTCAGTGAGCCTGGAACATCAGCGCTCATGTTAGAGCAATGCATCTGTGCTAAACATTTACTAAAAGTAAAATAGATCAGATGAGCCCCCCACCCCCCTTACACACCAGCAAATAGAGGCTTCTCTGAGTCTAAGAAATGCTTGGAGATGAGTGTCATGATGCTGACCCGGCCTCCTTGATGGCCTAGCTGCATTGTGTAATATGATGAGGAAGACTTACAGACCATAGCAACAGGCATCTCTTCCCTTTAGCTCTCCTGATCACACTAGAGAAAGAATCCCCCAGCAGCCCAAACTGGGGCACTTCCTGTCTTCATATGCCTTTTTTAAAAAGAGATTTGCATACAAAACCCAACCCAAAGTTATAGTCAGACAGCGGCCTTTTTCCTGGGTGGAGTGAGGGCGATTTTAAGGTATCTAGGCTAGAAAACCAGAGCACTTTATCTGGACTGATTATCAGGAAATGTACAGTCATGTATTAGTAATTTTTGCAGCAATGATGGTTATGTTTACTCAATAGTGTGTTAGCAAATGTTTGTTCTCAGGAGAGGTGGTGGGGGTGTCCTGATTTTGTAGCACTTGTTGATTTCTACATTGTAAATAGCCCGCCTTGGTTGATTTCGAGTGACAAGAGTGATGTCACTGAATGAGGAGTTGGGAAGAAAGGCCCAGAAGGGCTCTGTTCCATGGGATTTACATCATGCAGCTATAATGGAAGTGACGAGCCCTGAAAGCATAGATGGGAGAAAGCAAGCAGTGTGCCTAAAGCAGAGAAGCTTGTTAATTTCTACAGAGAAGCAGTTCCCTTGTGGATCCCAGACCAGCAGCATCAGCATCTCCTGGGAGCTTGTCAGAGATGCAAATTCTCAGATGCAATGTTTTATTTGTTTTTGTTTTTGTTTTTAGGTTTTGCTCTTGGGCATGGCATGAGCACTTGCTGGAGACAGAGAGAGGTAGAGAAGGAGGAAAAGTGAGAAATCACTTCCCAGGGGGAATGGTCACTTCACAATGCCTTCTCTTCCATTTTCCTTTTGGAATTCTGGGCATGCACCCACACACATCCAGTAAGTTTTTCAAACTGGTTGGTCTGGGCCTTGAACCATGTAACTCTTACTACTGAGTTTACTTTGGGTGTGGACTCAAAATCTGTTTTAATAGTCTTACATGATTACAAAGTTTGAGAACCACAGCAAAAGAAGCTCAGATGAGTCCTAGGAACAATATTTTGAGAAGCAGTGTGGGGTAGCAGAAAGAAAAATTTTTCTTTGAGACACTTGTTTCTACAGTCTTGGTATGGGGAGTGAGAAAAAAAAGGCAAAACACACATTGCTTCCCAATGGCTTCCAAACCCCACTAGACCCAGAGTTATGGGACACCACCTTGCTATTCATTTGTATGCTTTTCTTTTATTCTTTTTCTCTTTCTTTTTCTTTTCTCAATTACTTGTCCATACCATTTACTCATCTTGTTTCAGATAAAGGACTTCTGAAGTTTTTAGTGCCCAGGGAACATGAACAAGACTAATGACTCCATGGGAAGTCTTAGATCTGCACAACTATACATGCTTTTCTAAAAAGGCAGGTCCTGAAATTTACTTTCTGATGATTTATTTATTTATTTTTAGAGAGATTTTTGCCATAGGGGACATGCGTTTGCTGGAGAGACAGCAAGACACAGAGAGACAGAAAGTGAGAACTCACACCCCAGGGGGTTTGGGCATACCACAGTCCTTTTTCCTCCACTGTCCTCTTGGGATTTGGGGCATGCATGTCCATGTGCCCAGTGTGAGTTTCAAGCCACTGAGTCTGGGACTTGAACTGTGGTCAGCCATGTGGGAGCCCAGCAATGTAACCAATACACCATTTGCTTGTCTCCTATCATTTATTTTTTATTTTTTTAATAATACAAACAAATGTTTTTAGATGTAGAATTTTCCTTGAACTTAAATAGGATTTGAAGAGCAAAATATGTTCTCACACACCTGAGTTTTTCCATTGATTGATAGAAAATTCTTATTTCCTTAGTTCAAAACCACCAGATATTTAGGGCATTATTTTTTAGATGGAGAAAGTGAAAGTATAAAGAACAATTATCAGAAAGTCCTAAGCTTTTATTTCAGTAGCTCTAAAGCCATGGCATATGTTCAAATGAAGTTAAGTAGAAACATTTAAATCTGTAAGTAAGATAACGATATTACCCAATTTGCCTGAGAAACTTTCCACATATATTTGACATCCCAGTGTTGAAATTTATAATGTTTCTTTATTCTCCTAAGAATCCTGTTTTGGGTAATAAATTATGTGGTCACCCTGCGCACAACTGCAGTAAGCGTATATTTGTGTCTAGCCAGGCCTGGTGACTCCTCTGAAGCGAAGAAGTGGGTCTCTCTCATGTGCAGAGGTGTCCGAGGATTTACAGCAGAACTGGATGTGTGCTCAGGGAATGCAGATGCTGAGAAGGTGGACTGATCGATCTTGATAAGAGGGTATGTGTGATTCTACAGGAGACACCTGGAAAGAGTTGCGTTGTTGCACTGCAGCCATTCAGGGAGCCTGCATTTGTAACAGGTTTTCAGAGAGCCACACGGTGGAGACTTTACAGTAGGAGGACTGGTGTATCTCCATACACCATCCTACACAAGCTGCCATCACACAACTTCATTGCCATGGGAAAATGCTGACTCTGAATCCTAGGTCTGTCACTTTCTAGCTATATGACTTTAGGGATACCAAGAAGTTTCCTGAGCCTCTTTAAAATGAGACGAGTAATACCTACTTGAGTCTCCAGAGAAATAAAGCCAATAAGATGCTAGTGTGTGTGGAGTGTGTGCATGACAAATATATATATATATATATATATATGTTTTTTATGAGTAATTGACTCAGGCATTTGAAAAGTTGGAAATCCACGAGAGCTGATGACATGGTTCCTATCCAAGCTGGAAAGACTGAGAACCAGAAGACTCTGTGAGTTTGAGTGAAGCTTCACACTAGAACTGTTCTTAAAACCCAAGAACAGTTGATTTTTCAATTTGAGCTCAAAGGCAGGAAAGAAACAGTGTTTCATTTCCAGCAGTCAGGCAGGGTGAGTTCCATCTTACATTGCTTTTTGTTCTATTGAGGTATACAGTTGATTAAATTAGACCTGCCCAAATTATGGAGAGCAATCTGCTTTATCCGTCCTGCTGATTCAAATGTTAGTATCTCGAGAAATACCCTCATAGACACTTCTAGAATAATATTGACTAAATGGGCACCACATAGCACAGTCAAGTTCATATATAAAAATAAGCCATCACACCAGCTCACAAGATTGCTACAGGAATCAAAGATACTCATACATGTGTATAGGTGTGTACAGAATAAATACACTTGTTTAAATTCTATGTGAGTAAAAAGGAAATATGCAGAGGATGAAGATAATGCAATCACTCAAAGCTTCAAAAGCTATTGTAAAAGTTAGCATAAGGCTTCTTAGTAATTTTAAAGTTGCTTCTCATTAAGTATAGTCTCTCTGTGTGTCAATGAGGGTGAAAGGGATCTTTGTTAGTATGTGTAGTTGCTTTGGCTAAAATGGATTGGAGCACCCAAGTTTGACCTTTATTTTATTTTATTTTAGTTTAGTTTCTAAAAACACTTGCTGTCATCTACTTCAGTTCCTACTGTCTTAGTTTGACACAGTCAACAGCACTTGGACAGAGCCTCATTGTTTGGTACTGGAGAGAGCTGGAAACTGAATGTACAGAGGGATTCTCACACAGGGAAGTCTGCAGTGTAAGTGCTTGTCCGAGAGGGTGATGCAGAGAGCCCTCCTACAGGATAATAACAGAAGTGCCACTTGCAACTCAAAGAAGACTATTGTAATGAAAAAGAAAAAAACAATTATATGTATAGTCAAGTCTAGGGACTGTATTTGATGTGTACTGTTCTTTGTCTGCCAGCAAATTTGTCTGCTCAATGGGCACAATGAACAGCAGTTACCTTCTCCAAGCAATGAAAACCCAAGTGAAACTGTCTGTGATGGCAGCATCCCACGGGCTCTCAGTGTGAGAAGCTGGCTATCACGAGTGCTCATCAAAGCCACAGTTTGGTGAGGAGATAAAGATGTGGGGTGGCCTCAGTCATCCCAAGCTATCCAGTGGTGCATTTCCTCTTACACCAAATGATGACAAATTTAATGACCCACTGAGTCTTTAACTTCCCAATCCAAATGGAATTGCAATGTTTACAAGGAGGCCCAGAAGATGTAATCTCAAGACAGTATTTAGCTCTCTCCCTAACGTACTTCCAACATCAGAATTGGCCTCTGACATCTAAACTGATGGAGGAAAGTCAATTTAAGACATGCCAAGGTGTCCAGCAAGAAGCAAAGGAACCTACCCTCACCAATGCCAGTTTTAAATTCTCAAGCTACTATTCTTCACCCCAAAGTGAGATTCAGTAAATGTTCTCAAACTTGATGGATTTCTGTCCATTCTCCTCTCTGATGATACAGTGAGGGAGCAGATCCAAAAGGTAGCTTTCTTCTAAATGATGATTTTCCTAGCTGAATTCTGGGATGGGTTTAGGTTTGCTGGGCTATAGATTTCCTTCTAGCTCAGAAGAATCATTCTCTGGATAGGAATTCCTGCGTCTGACTCTTAAACCAGTTTATTTTACAAATATTACTATCTTCATGTATTTCATATCATGGAAACACTGTCCAGGAAACATTCTCCAGCGTTTTTGATCTTTGCTGTCCTGTGTGTCTTAGCTGCCAGGTCTAGGATCAGTCACAATGCTGCTATCCTCATGTAGGGGGAGGACTCTGAAATGTAGAAAAATCCTATAGCAACCTCCATGGAGACATTCTCTTTCTTCCTATTTTATTAAAATAAATTTTGCTATAGGGCACATGCACTTGCTGAAAAGACAGAGAGAGATAGAAATAGAGAAAACTATAAATCACCCACAAGGGGGGATTGCTACTCTGCAATTGCCTTTCCTCCATTCTCCTTTCAGGATCTTGGGCATGCATGCACATGTTCCAGTCATGAGTTTAAGCCAGCAGGTCCAGGACTTGAACCACATGGAAGTTCAGTGACACAACCATTATGCCATCTGCTGGTCCCCATGGGAACATTTTCTAAACACATTCTACTTTTTCTTTGTACCTATAACAAGTTCAAAATAGGCAGTACAAACCAGGCCTTTATGAATTAATGATTATTCGATATTGATGCCATTTGTGAACTAGATCAGGACCAAATATTCCCTGTTACTCCCAAAATTCATTCTGAATTTATCTGACTAGTTAGTTCTATTTCCTTCCCTTCTCAGTTTAGGTTTAGCTATTGTCTACTTAAGTTTACAGGTTGTGATATAAAAGCTATACAGATTTGAGTGTCAGTCAACATTTTTCAAAACAGGTTAGCCCTGAAATTTGCAGCTACAGTAGTGACAGTGTGAGAGAATAAATCCTTGACCAGTAGCACGTCTCAACAATAAAATATTCTCCAACATTTCCTGCAAGGAAATTAACTAAATGTATCAATGTTCTTTATCCCATTATCACAGAGACATTAAATTTGAGAGATGATCTGCAGTGTCTCCTGTCTCTCGCATGTTTTTCTGCTCAGTTTCAGTTGGAAGAGAGTCTTTGAGTGCCTGGTTCGAGGTTGGTTTTCTCCTAGAAATTGCAGTTAGGTTGTCCTTCACTGATAGATACAAGGACATCAGCATTATTTCAGAGAGTTAATACAACAAAAGAAACTGACTCCCAGTTTTGAGAACTAAATATATACTAAACATCTGCAGAAATGGAAAGACTCAAACATAATAGTAAAGAGGTCAAGAGTAGGTATGAAAGTCTGTGTGGGAAAAGGGTGGGCGGGAGAGGCTCATGAAGAAAGGATTTAACAGACCCAAGAGTGTAAGGTTCTTTGTTGAGAGCGATTTATGTGGTCATATCCTTGATTTGATTATTGTACACTGCAGGTCTGTTTTGAAAAACCATATCAAACACCATGAAGATGTACAACAATTAAATGTAAGTAAGAAATTCTAAGGTAAAATTAGAAAAAAAAAGAATAGATAAAATAAAAAGATATACCATGGAAAAAAAAGTAAAGAAAAGAAAAAAAGAATCTATGACTCCACAACTCAGTCTGCACTAGCATGACTTCATTCTTGGATGTCTGTATTAACATGATGTTCCATTAAAGAAACTCCTGCCCAAGAGGGTAGAATTATAAATAAATTTGTGTTTTTTATCAGGAACTTTCTTAAAATCTATTTATCTGGA
The DNA here is from genome assembly GCF_000334495.1 of Tupaia belangeri chinensis. Taxonomy (NCBI): domain Eukaryota; kingdom Metazoa; phylum Chordata; class Mammalia; order Scandentia; family Tupaiidae; genus Tupaia; species Tupaia belangeri. Next base: position 10,574,234 of record NW_006159501.1, read on the forward strand.
AAATAGAACCACTCAACTAGTCCTCATTATCTCCTTCTCTGGCAAAAGATTGCTTAGTTAATCTCATTGAACAACTCTTTCCTCACCAAACAAGTTTACTGTAAGCCTTCTTTCAAATTGTCTTACTGAGTCCACCAGCCCTATACTATACTGCATGCACTTGAGCTAATGCCAACTAGCCTAACCCTATTGACAATAAAAGACCTGCTTTAAAACAGAAACCCCATCCTAGTCAAAATCTTAGCCCTCCTCTTGGGTACTTCAATGACACTCCTTAATTGGTATAGTCAAGCCCCTCTACAGGGGGCAATGAGGAATAAAACCAGCTTTACTTAACAATAGTTTTTTGTTTTGTTTTGTTTTTCCTTTTTAATGGGGAAGTTAGCAGTTAACAGTTCATAATCCACGGAATGTGGGAAATATAAACAGATGACATATTTGTATGGCACCATTATTACAGTTACCATCTACTGACTTCCTGATACAATACATCTGAGACATGCAATTCTTAAGTCCCAGTATATAAAATCAACTATGGATTCTGATTAACGAACCAGATTCCTGAACCCACCTGGATGAATTCTGAACTCACACCTCCAACTGCGTGGTTTATAAACAACAGAAATGTATTTCTCACAGTTCTGGAGTCTGAGACATCCGAGAGCTGAAGGCCCGCATGATTGGGATCTGGTGAAGATGTTCTCTTCTGGATTGCACATGGTCAACCTCCCAATGTACCTTCACGTGGGACAAAGAGAGCATGAGAGCACTCTGGGGTCCCTGTATAAAGGCACTGACCCCACTCAGGAGGGCTCTACTTCATGATCCCATTGTCTTCCAATGGCCTACCTTCTAATTACTTTCCAGGTCAGGATTTCAAAACATGGATTTTGGAGGGACATATATATCCCATAATATCTGGGTAAGGAGGTAAAAGCAATATGTATGTTCTTTCGGCAGTGTCTAACACTAGCCCAGGAATGCTGGACACACAGAGATAGATCCATAAACTGCCATTCAAGGAAAATAATATTCCCTCAGTTAATTGAAAAATTGTGCTTCTCATTTTCTGTGTGTAGGGAGTCAGGGCCCTATCCATAGAAGTCTTTCATCTTTGAATGTCAACATTTTTTACTTATTTTTTTTCCTTAACCATAATTTAAGAAATATGCTACTGAGCATACACATTACCCAAGAAGTTTTCTTCTTCAATTATTTGAAGACTCTACATTTTTCATTCATCTACTCATTGACCCCCTAACAGTCACTAACAAAGCAAGCTCCAGTTTCTCACTCTTTCTACCTGCATTTAAATGGACAACATTCATGTTTTTGCATTCTGTATTTTTTTTGAAAATTTTTAAGTTCATTGATTTGATGAGAGAGACAGAAACAGAGGTGGGGAGAGCAGAGGCACCCCTAATAGGATCTTAACACCATAATCCAGCCTCGCCCTCAGCCAGCCAGGTTCATGGGCACACATGGAGGCAGCAGCATATCCAAGGACCCAGAACCTTCCCCTGTGGTGTGAGCATGACTGAGTGGTCAACTACAACTGAGTTGCCTTCTGGACCTCCTGCCTTGGATTCTACATAGTATCGTGTCTTGCTATCTCTGTATTTGCTCATTCTCCACTGAATGGTAAGGATTTGGTAGTCTCTTTATGCTGGTGGCTGGTTCTTGGGTCTTAGTGTCCTGCCTAACATGGGACAGTTTCTTCTTTTTGCTTCCACATTTGCTCTGAACAGAGTATCTACCGCCACACTTTTATACTGTCCATTTGTGCTCATCCTCAAGTCTGTGTGATGTGCAATAGACTTGGTATTTGGTTTCTAGCCTTTTAGCCACCTACGCATGTATGCCTTCCTTGAGATGCTTTCATTGGCTCTTCTCACACCCTCCTCTGCCTTTGTTGTAGGAGAGCCTCAGTGGTCATTGCGACTACCTCGATGTGATCTGAGCCTACCAAAAGCATTCTGCCTTTAGAGAAAGCACATCTGTTTTGCCTCCCTTGGCAAGATGAATCCACACAACCGGATTTATCAACACATCACCAGGATGTCAAACAGTCTTTGTTTGAGGTCCTGTCCCGTGTCAGGAGCCTATTTGACCGATCCCATGTTCCTCACCGTGCACTCTACCCCTAGGAAGCTCTCTGACTAATGCCTGGAATAGACTTCCCTAATCTCCAGGAAATTTTCTCTCAAATCTGCCAAACCTTTAACAGCCATTTTATGTAGTTCTCAGCCAGCATAGTCAAGAAGCCCGGCCCAGGGCCACCTGGTTGTACCTACATTGAAGCCACAGGTTGCACACACACACTCAGCTGATGTTGGGGTGGTGTTGTGTTTACATGGCTAGAACTTTAGTTTTTTGATGTCTGGAGTTGGAGACTGGCCAAGCATTCACTCATTCTTATTTACTTATTATTTTGAGTTGTCTATATTTCTAGCCTGTGCCCATCCAGTAGCATACATCTTTTTTAATCATAAGAGATAATCATATATCAGAAGGTCTCCTGGGTCTTCAGGGACCATGCTTCTTTCTTGTCTGGGGACAGATTCAGTTAGAGATAAATTTCTTTAACTTAAAAATAAAAAAAAATGAATTTGACTGATAGTAAAGCCTTTCAGGTCACTTTTATAGGTCAGTTCCTCAAACCAGGCCTTGATATGAGGTCTTGAGTGTGAGGAATTTAATAAGAATGAAATTCTCACGGGAGGTCAACAAGAAGGAAAGGCAGCATGCTGGGAGAGGGACCTGTAGCCCAAGCTTGGCTCCTCTGCTCCGGGGGAATCTCATTTCTCTTGACTGGGACTGTTTAATTGTCCCTACCCGGGATAGAGCTGATGTATTCCACTGAGCCATGCCCTTTAATAATAAAAGCCCAATTCACATTCTGCTGAGGAGAGGTATTACGGCATGTATTGCCTGGGGTTACAGAAGGAATCTAAAGAAATGGCATATCATAGAATATTCTTTTTCATTGTTCCACTTTCCTCCAAGAAACATGACCATTAGATATCCTTGAAAAAGAGTGTATAGGTGCTGGAAATAAATATAGTCTCCTCCAAAATACTTGACATTATAGAACTTTTACAAAGTTTATAACTTCTAATTGGATGTGAATCACCCATATTATGAAACATAATCTAATAGAGACTTTCATTTGCAATTTTGCTATATCCGTATTAGGAAACATTTGAAGTGTTCTAAAATATCTTGTTTATATTTATAATCTGTCTTTCTGACTGAGGAAATTAATGAATATGGCAGTCCATATAGGTTTTCCTATGTTATTCATGCCATTTTTTTTTTGCTAGCCATAGCACTTATATTTATAATTTGCAAACTCATTTTAAGGTTAAATATCTGTACTATATCCTCGTTCTATGAAGTTATGCCTAGTATGGTTTCTGTTTTGCCTATATGAATCTTATTATAATTTCCTTTTGATACATTCTGAAATTCTTCAGACATTTCTTCTGCCCCAGAGAAGATTTTAATGCTTGGCCTCCTGCCATCCAAAATTTCATCCCCTTATTTTATTTATAGTCACTTAGATTTCACAGGACTCTAATGTTAGGTATCGCCTATAGAACTATGAATTTGCAAAAAAATCTGTTTTACGTTTTTCCTCCAAAGTATTTTTCATAATTGTCAGATGTGGTGAAACAGAATAAATGAAACAGAATAATGTAGAAAAGAACCTTACATGCCAGTTGGTGACTTAAAACAAAATCAACCAACCAAAAAAAAAAAAAAAAAACTAGAAAGTACCCCAAAGATTGAATAGTTTCACCTTGAGTTTTTCAGTGTGACTTGTGGTAGACACCCTTCCACATTCAGATCCTATGCTGGTAGGTCGATGAGTAGTCTTGTGTCTCTACGTTTCATTATACCATGAGTTTTCCAGGACCTATTTTAGAAACCACACCAAAATGCCAACCAACTTCCTCCCACCTCCCTCTGTTCTCTGGCATCATTTTTCAGCATTTTGTAACGTTTGCAAAGTGGTATTTGATGTGGTTCAATGACACCAAGGAACAAAAAAACCCTGGCATTTCTTTTAAATATCAGATGATGTGAGAGTATAATTCATTCACTTAATAAATGTTTATTAAATTATCTCACTGTATTAGGTTTGAATTTAATGAGGATCAAAACAAGACAGATTCCTCATCTTCATGGAACTCCTGGGCAGTGACAGATAGTAATTAAACATTCATATTAATAGACATATAATTTTAGATGAGCAAGTAAAACAGACAGTCTTATCAGAGAATGATGTTCAGAGAAAGTTCTGCTTGGACTAAGATTCTTAGGTGATAACTAATTGAAGCATAATGGAATTATGTGGCTATTACACAGGTTTTCAAGGAACTGAAAGGAGCCTGGTTTGGCTGAGCATAAAGAGTAGGAGAAAATCTCACTAGAAGCCAGACCATGAAAGGTCTGCCAACCCTACTAATGGTTAGTAAGACTAGGCTTCATTCCAGTAGCAAAGGAAACTGTTATTGTACCTGACATAATCAAATAGACATTTAAAATGCATATTCCTCTAACTGTAGTGTAGAAATCTAAGCGAAGAAGACCAGAGTAAATTCAGGGAGTCTACTTAGAAGGCTGCAGGAGTAGATAAAAGAGGAAATGTTTTGGGCCAGGGTTTTATGGAGAGCATGGGAAGATTCAGATGGAACTGGGTAATGCTTTGCATGTGAAATTGATAGACTTTCCTTAGGATTTGCGATAGGGGACAGAAAAGTCAAAGACAAGCTCTATCTAGGTTTCTTCATTGTGCAGCATGTAGAAGTTAGAAACACTAAAAATATCAAGTTTGGGAAAAGGGATGGTTTGGATTTCCAGGTTAAGTTTGTGATTCCTTCGAGACATTCAAGTGAGCATCCTAAAAACCTGTTGGAGATACAGCATGGAGTTAGAAACTAGTTCTTGTCTAGGAACACAAAACCAGCAGTAACCTGTATCTGTCGTATGACTGATGACGACAAAGCCCTGAGGGCAGATGGGGTTATGTAAGAAGCGAGAAGCCTCAGAAGAGAGACCAAACTGAACTTTAAGAAACACTAATATCTAAATGGCAAAAGAGGGAAAATTAAGCAGACAAAGTCGATAAAGGAAAAAAGAGGATCCCTAGAAAAGAGCAAAGATGGACAACATTTCGCAGAAAAGGAAAAAGGAAATAGCCAATAAAGGGTTGGGGCTATGCTCAATCTTAAAAATAACTGATAAAATACAATGCAAAACCACAATGAGGTATAATTTATATGGTAAATTAAAAGCAATAGACCACAGTAGTGTGAAGGTATGGAGCAATAGAAATTTTTACACACTGCTGGTGAAGGTACAAAACACGAGCAAGAGCCCTGAGGAGCAGTGAGTCATTGTCTAGTAAGTCTGAAGAGGTACACACCTGCAAACTAGCAATTTCCCTTCCTAGCATATGTACAACTCACACCAATGTGTATGGGCAAGAATGCTCAGGGCAGTGTGGTTTTTCAACAACAAAATATAAGAAGCCACACTGGGGACCAGCAGTTAGTGTAATGGCTATGTTGCTGAACTCACATGTAGTGAACCGCAGTTCGAGTCCTGGACCCCGGTGGCTTTAACTCACGCCGGGTATGTGTGCGTGCGTGCCAAGAGGAGAGTGGAGGAGAAGGGGTTGTGGCGTGACCATCCCCCCTCGGGGGGTAATTTCTCATTTTCTATCTCTCTGTCTTTCTGGCAAGCAAAAACCTCAAAAAAAAAAAAAAGGGGGACCACACTGCACTGCAGTTCAATGGTGGGACAGTGGAAAAAAATGTATTTTATATATTTATATAATGTGTGTCCATAGAAGTTGGTGGCAGGTAGTGAAGTGAGGGGAAGATCATGATATCACATAGGTCAAGGATCAAACAGGTCACATTTCTGAGTGGTCAACAAGGTAGACATAGAAATCAGCCAGGATGGATGAGGATGATTGCAAGTGTCCCTGGAGTAAGGACCAATGTGAAGCAAAAGCCAGGAAGTCTTGTGGAGAAGAACTGGCCAATTTATGAGTATGTCGTATCTGTGATCAGAGAGGTAAAAATGGTGTAGTCAAGTCCCACCTGTGAGGGATCTTTTCCCCACCTACTTTGCTACAGGGCACGTGTGCTTGCAGGAGAGAAATGGAGAGAGAGAAGGTAAGAAAGCAACCCCCAGGGAGGATGGTCATGCCACAATTCCTTTTCCTCTTTTCTCCTTTTTGGGATTTCTGGGCATGTACACACAGATGCCCAGTATGTATCTCAAGCTGCTGGGTCTCAGACTCAGACCTCATAGTTAGCCAGGTGGCATCAGGCCACAGTAACCATTATGCCACCTGCTGGTTCCATGTTTTTATTTTTATCTTTTCTTCTTCTCAACTGAAAATCTAAGCGGCTATAATCCAAACGCAGTGATAAGAAGAAAGGGAACATGAGGTGGAGAAGGCTGCAGAACTTTGCTCACAAGAAATTTACAAAGTGGGTAAAAATCTTAAAAGTGACTGAAGAGAAAGAGACGTTGCTCCTCAGAGCAGAATAGAAGAGCCAGGAGTTGACAGGAGAGACTGCGGAAGTAAAGGGTGGTGAAGAGCCCAGAACTCATGACATGTCCTGGAACTAGACAGGTGGATGCTGTGCTAGTGACCCTCTGCCTGTGGCTGGCACCTTGCACACAGCCGGGCATAGCCTCCTAGGCAGAGCCCATGTTCATGCACTTGCTGTCTGCCTACCTTCTCTGGATGAGGGTCCTGAAGCTGCGAGAGGGAAGGGGCCTGAGCAGAGTCTGGGCTGGCTGGCACCACAGCCAGCTTCAGACACCAGTTCTTCCTGCAGACGACCATGGCTTTCCTCATCCCCTTCCAGGCAAGGTCTCCTCAAACCCCCAGTCCTCTTCTTCCACACGTATGTTCCAGTGTGTAGAGCAATGACAATAACCGTGTTTACATAACCTACTAATTATACCCAGTGGATGGAAGAGCTTCATGTCGAGTGGCTCGTGAGCTTTAATTCTAATTATTCCCCACGATTTTTCTGTACAGTAGTTAGTTTTCAGACTGATGAGGAGGAGCCTGCTCAGTGCAGATGGGAAATGCTTATTATGCTAATCGAGTTCTGGGTTGTTAGTGGAAATTATTAAATGGAGATGTTAGCGATGCCTCTGGTGGAATTAAGGAGGTGACAAGGTAAAAGGCAGAGATGAATGGTGCTGTTGCTGGGCTGGGTTCAAAGGAAGGAAACAGATTTGTATTTGTTGCAAATTCTAACTTGGAGGGCATCAGTATTTTACCATAAAATTCACTAGGAAAAATAGAGTAAAATGACAGAGGATGATGCCTCCTGCTTGTTTACTGAGTCTAAATATGGTAATTACATTAACATGTAGTATATTGACACAGGAAAGTTTAGGCAATGCAGATAAAAAATAAAAGTCAAACAGTAAATCTGAGAGAAACTAGGATATGAAATCCACGTGTTTTCCTTGCAATATTGAGCAAGAGAAGGAAAAAAAATTTAATCAGGTAGAAAAGACTTTTAGAGGCCTTCAAGTGGCATGTGGTTAAGGCACTGGGCTCCCACATGGCTTTTTGGCTTTAGTCTGAATCCTGGACCCAACAACTTGAAAATTTAGTTTGAATCCTGGACCCAACAACTTGAAAATCAAGCCTGGTACATGTGTGTGTGCGTGCCTAGAATCCCAGAAGGAGAATGGAGAAGAAAGGATTGCAGCATGGCTACCCCCTAAGGGCATGAGTTCTCACTTTTCCTCTCACTATCTCTCTCTGGTGAGCACACACACCCTATGGGGAAAAAAAAAAGAAAGAAAAAAATTCTGAAAAGCTAGCATTGATTGTTTTCCTAAGAAATATACATTGAAAATGTATTTGGACCAATGGTAACAATTGCCAGGTGGTACCAGATTCATATGGAAGATTGTGGGTCTGGTTATCCTGGTCAACCTGCATGCACTGGGCATGTGTGCCCATAATCCTGGCCAGCTGGAAAGACCGGAAGGGAGACAGTAACATGAGACCCTGTTGAGTGTGCTTCTCTCTCTGTATTGCATTGTCATGAAAGAAATAAACTTAAAAAAAATGAATTCAAGAAGATAATCTGAATGCCAATAAGCTTAGAAGAATTAAAAATTAATTCAAATAATTGGCTTTAATAAATGCCCTAAAACAAGGCAGTTCTAAAAGTTATGTTTTTCAAGTATTCACATGTCAAATAAACTTCATATCTTCTTGCATGTTCCAGAGAATGTGGTGGTAGGGGAGGGCAATCTCATTTTATTATGAAAGTAGGATAATCCTGATACAAACATCTGGAAGATAAATCACAGAAAAATTACAGACCATCTCAACTAATTGAGATGCTGACATCTATAATAAAGTTAAACAATAAAATATTAAAATGTAGATATCTGCAATAAAACTTAACTCTAAAATACATAAAATATTAAATCCAGTAAGGGGTTAATACTACAGAATGAAAGAATCCTCATATGTTAAGAAATGCACCACTGTTTAATAATACACATTTCAATAAAAGTGATATCTATTTAAACAGTCAACAGGTGTTAAAACCATTTGGTAAATCCTCTTTTCAGTTTATAATAGTGGAATGGGAACTCCAAAAGATCTGTCTGCATCCTTGTTCCCTGTAACCCGTGAATGTGACCTTACTGGGAAAATGGATGTTTGCAGATGTAATCAAGTTAAGGATCTCAAGATGAAATCATCTGATTATTTGAATAGACCCTAAAGTCAATGACGAATGGCAAAAAGTGACACACAGAGGAGAGATCAATGCAGAGGAAGCAATGTGACCACAGAGGCAGAGCATGGTGCGATGCCTCTACAAGCTAAAGACCCCTGGAACCACCAGAAGTTAGAGGAGGCAAAGGGAGAGAGTCCCCCTACTGTTAGAAGAACTAAGCAGCCATCTTGATTTGGAGTTCCAGTTTCCAGAACATGAAAAATACTTTTCTGTTGTTTTAAACCACCAGCTTATGGTAAGCTTTCACATCAGAAACCAAGGCAAAAAACTCTTAATAAAGTGTAAAAAGACTGATCTTTACTTACATGATAAAGAATATTTGTCTGCCAATATTGGGCAGTCTAAGTGCTCAGAAATGACTGCATCCTGCCTGGATAGAATATGAGGCTTGATTGTCAAATCTAGGTCATTATGAGCCTGTGTCATTAGACAAGTTTGTCTCTAAGTAAGCTTGAATTTCTGCACCTCAAGAAGTAAGGAAGCACCATACAGAGTAACTTACGCTTTGACAGAATGCATGAGAAAAGATCTCAGTGCCTGAAAACACCATAACCACAGATAAATAGTAACTGTTGCACGCACACAGATACACACAGACTTGCAACCTGAGGCCAAGCTGCTTGGCATCCAGCGGCTTATTTCATTAGACAGTTCAGCTAAGATGACACTACTATAACAGAAGTAGAGCTCACTGGGAGGGAAAAAAAAAAAAGGCTAAACTAATTTTTCTTTGTTTTTACTACTCAAAGAGAAATACTAATATCAAAACAGAGTTACCATTGCAAAACTGATAAACTATAAAAAGTGCATCATGACCTTTTGCATCAGTTATGAATAAAAACATATTTTCTCCAACATGGTCTGTAAAAGCTGTGAACGCCAGAGTGAAGGGACAGCACCTGCACACAGGTACTCCTGAGTGTTCTCCACATATGACTTGGTGCTACGCAGCAAAGTGAGTTTCTAGAATTCCTGTGTGTGCATCTGAGAGGTACTTTCCTCAGCTTGTTTGTTTTGCATGAAGAGTTTCTAGGAATGAATCAGAACGTGTGTGGTTGAGCTGGGGCGAGTCCTAAAGTTCCAGTGTTCAGAGTGTTGCTCCGGGGCCTGTGAAAGTGCTTCTCCATCATGTGGGAGTCAAATGCCCATCCTCCAAAGGGGGGCTGGAGATCAGACAGCTTCCTTCCTGTTCTTAAATGGGCCTTACTAGTGGGAGGGTGATCTGGTCAAGGGTCCATTTCCATTTCCGCTGACAAGTCCACAGCTGCCTTGAGGTGAGAAACAAGCTCAGAGACTAGCAGAGACTCAACTGATTTCCCAGAAGAATACAGCTTCTCCACCCAAGATCCAGGCCATGTGACCTCTTACCTTGAGAAACTGAATTTTTTGGCCGAGGGGAAAGAATGGGAATTGTCTTCGTTTGTTAAGTGCCACTGTGATGAAATACCTGAGACTGGGAAATTTATAAAGAAGAGATATTTATTTCATACAGTTCTGGAGGCTGGGAAGTCCAAAATCAAGGCCTTTGCAGATTCAGTGTCTGCTGAGGACCCTCTCTGCTTCCAAAAGGGTACCTCATTGCTGTGTCCTCCAGACAGGACAAACCCTGTTTCCTCATATGGTGGAGAGTGGAAGGGTAGGTGAACTGAAAGCCGCAATGAAGCCTCTTCTATAAAGGCCTTAGTCCCATTTGTAAGGGGCGAGGGGAGGGAAGCATTCATGGTTTAACCACTTCATAAAGGTCCAACTCCCAGTACCACCACATTGGCCATTATGTGTCCACGGCTGACCTGCGGAGGGGACACACTGCAGGGATTGACTCTTGTCCTCCCATCCATCCATGACAGGATGTCAGTGCTGTCCCACTGCCCTTTCTGTACCTATTAGACTTAAGGCTGTTTAGACAGGGGTAACTTAGAGAGGAATTAAGAAAAGAGTTTCTGAATAACCTTTGGAATTGAAAGAACCCCATATAAATTAAGTAGATAGTCTTTAATTGGGAAAACCTGTGTAGTCCCAGTTTTCATGACAGTTTTTGGCCACATTTAGGACTATGTAAGGAAATTAAACCTGTCCGGCTGATAATGCCACTATGTGCCCATCTTCACATTTTCATTCTGGCTCCTCATAAAGTACTGCCTTTTAAAAATGTGCATCAGCCAATGCATCAGGACGCAAAAGACCATGGACAGTCCAGGGCAGGAGACAGACACTGGCAGCCGGCGAGTGCCAATGACCGTGTTCTTACACCTCTCAACACCTCTCAAAATATGCAAGGGGCACAGAGCTAGTGTTAAGCATCCTGCCTTGTTGTGGATAGTCTTGGTGTGGGCTGTAAGGAAGCACCGAAGAGGGTAATAAGGTCACGTCCATCATAGCTCCATTTTGCAGAACCCCTTAGCTATGTTGTCTCATGTGTTTGGATGCAGTGCTGGCTACTCTTCTTTATACTCTGGAGTTCTCCCTGCAGATCCTGGTGTCCAGGAGAAACCCATCTGGGTCTTGATCTCATTCAGACACTTCCCCACCTGTCTGAGCAGGCCGAGGATGAGGTGCTGTGCTATAACTGTCTTTGCACTGTCAGGGACACAGATGGATAAGCGGTATTTTGGCATGAATTTGCAAAGCTAGCAACCCCCCGGCTCCTAGTTACGAAGAATTTTTGACTCTCTTCAGTGGTTTCCATAGCAGTGTGCTTCTCCCTGTGGTACACACTCTGGAAGAATTAGCTGGAGGATTTCAGGAGATGGTACTTCTTTCGTTTCATAGAGTGACCAATTGACAATCGCTGTGTGTTCTTTGCTGTAACTGAGGTTCATAATATTTCCTCATCAATTCAAGAGGTTGATTTAAAATGCCAAAAATTTTATCTCATTTGAAATGGGATGTCTTGGAAAAACTAGTCAGCTGTTACAAAAGTTTTAACCTAGTCTTTCAAATGATAACATGACCTTCATGAGTAACTTTGTTGACTTGTTGCCAACAACAGGAAGATTTGAATCTTTCCCATTAGAGAAGATTCCCAGTGGAAAGACATGTTTGCTCCTTCTGTCAGTGAGTAAGCACTAAGCACAAGCAACAAGCCAGCACTGCCCACCTTAGAGATATGCCGCCTGAAGACCCTGTCCTCTAAGACTGATGAGACTGTTGGCATGAGATCTTTTAAAAAGGGAAAGAAGTGATGAAGACAATGCAGGAGTGTTTTCATGGGGGACTGTCTGATACCTGTGGAGTACTGAGAAAGCACTTGGAGGTTGGGGGCAGGGGTCCTCACTCCTCACTCAACATGGGTTGGGTTTGCAATATAAGCCAGGCGCAGCACAGAGCTGGGTGATAATCCATCCAGCCTAACACATTGCAGGTATGGCATTTGTGCAGACAGCCTCTAATAATTGAATAATTCTAGGAAGTAGGAGTGGTACTTCCATTTTATAGACAATAAAACTCAGGTTGAAAGAGATTATCTTCCCAGATTTGCCCCTCCTTGAGCTCCAAAGTCAAGGTGTAGACACTGCCACGCCAATCTTCAAGAATAGGCAGGAATTGGCCAGATTTCAGCATGAGCAAATGCAGAAATGACTAAATTAGCAAGTCAGGATTCTATCAGAAAAAATTAGGATAGAGAAGGGAAAAGAGGGAAACTTTGTATTCCTCGGTTAGGAAGGACAACTAAGTGTGGCCTGGTGTGGAAGAATTGTATAATGGGGAGTGACATTTTTAAGACACTATGTCTTATTTTTTTTTTTTAAGAGAGATTATCGGTATAGGGCGTATGCACTCACCAGAGAGAGACAAAGAGACAGAAAGTGTGAAATTACCCCCTAGGGTGGATGGTCACACCACAATTGCTTCTCCTCCATTCTTCTCTCAGGATTTTGGGTACACACACACACACACACACACACATATGCTCAGCATGAATTTTAAGCCACTGGATCTGGGACTTGAACTGCGGTTGACCACATGGGAGTCCAGTGACAAAATCCTTACTCTACTTGCTGGTCCTGAGACTGTGCACTTTTAGGACACAGCAGTAGAGGAGAGGCTGTTATGAAGGGTGAAAACGGGAAGCTGGCACCCAGCACAGGCCTCCTCCTTCCCCAGTAGAGGATGGAGAAGGGCCTCTGCTGCACTGTCTCCATGACTCTTCAGGCCCTTAAATTGGAAACAACTTTGAGTTTAGTTCTAGAGACCTGAATGATTCCTGTCTTCCCCGTACAGTTACTCTCTCTTCTAAGAAAATGTAGAATAAGGAGGAGGAAAAGTTGAGAGAGAATCCTATGAGGCTAAAATTTCACCCTTAGCTCTTCAGTTCTTTATGCAGCTGGATTGGACTAGCCATGTAACACCAAGGATAGGACCTAATTTCTGTGATTGAGTAACTTCTCATCCATGCACATAAATCGTGGTTGCAAGGTAATCACAGGATGCTGATTTTTCTTCCTGGTCATGCAGTCATGTTGGAATATGATCAGATCCCAAGTGGTCCAGGTGGGAAACTCCTGAGTCCTCCACAAATGAGAACCTCTAAAGTCCACAGTAAACCCTTGATGCTTATGTCCTTGGGCCTGGGCCACAGGCTCTTCTGGGGACTGGAGTATGAACAGGTCCTGGGTAGGATGGGTCAGGCAGGTCCAACACCCCTTCTGGGCTCTATCGCCCACATCATTGCTGGTTATGGTTGGGACCAAGGACTGAGGACCTGGACCCTCAGACGTGGTACTGGGAGCTGCAATCAGGAAGCTGGATGGGCAGATGAACTCCAGAGCATAATCTTTGCCTGCTTTATCCTCAGCACCTCCTGAGCAATGCTGAATGTTGAGGGTAGCACACTATCTCTGTGTGAGAGGGGACCTGCCATGCATTTATCATGAAGTATATTATTTGCTAGAGATTGTCGGTTTCCTAAATTGCTCAGTTTTTAATACCAGTGGCTTGTGAACCTTATATGATTTTCCTGCACCTTTTGTGAACATTGCATATATTCACAATATAAATTCCTTTTTGAAATCTATGTATATAGTAAGTTTGGTGTTAATCTGGCAGGTGGCGTGGTGGTTAAAGACACTGGATTCCCACATGGCTGACTGTGGTTTGAGTCCTGAACCTAGCAGCTTGCTCTCTCTCTTCTCTCTCTCTCTGTCACTCTGTCCCTTTCTGGTTAAATTAAAATAAACAAATGAATAAATAAATAAAGTTAAATAAAATAACTCTTTAAAAACTAAAATAAACTAAAGCATTTTGTAAAGTGATGGCAACCCTGAACTCTTAGAACTTAACAATTTTGTCATGGCTTACTATGTTTTTATGTTTGTGGCTCAAATTACATTTTCCAATACTTTGCTAAGGACCTTTTTGTATCGAGGTTCAGGAATGGTTTGGGCTACAACTTACTTTTCTTTTGTTGCCCTTAAATAGTTAAGATATTAAATATTGATTAAATATGTCATCAAAGGAGGTAGTATTCTCACACTTTCCTTTGTCTTGAAGACTTTGTATACGACTGAAATGTTCTCTTTACAATGTTGTAAAGCCCACATAGAAAATTGACTGAGTAATACTTTCTCTGAAGAAAGATCATTAACTAAGGATTTGGTGTCTATAAATATTACTAAACTAGTTGGTTTATTTCTCCTTGAGCCAATTTTATTCCATAGTATTGTTGAAATATTTCTATAAAGTTCTAAATTTTGGGGCCAGCTGGTGGTGTAGTGGTTGAGGGAGTTGGATCCCACATGGCCACCTGCGTGATTTGAGTCTTGGACCCAACACCTTTAAAATCACACCAGGCTCATGTGCATGTGAGCCCCAAATCCCAAAGAGAGGGAGAAACAGAGAAGAGCTGCACCAGGGTGTGTGTGTGTGTGTGTGTGTGTGTGTGGTGGGGGGGATTTCACATTCTCTCTCTCAGGCGAGCCATGTGCCCTCACAAGTTAAAACTAAAAATAAAAGTTTCTCAATTTCAGGGCACCCAGTCGCCGGCAGTGCTGCGTTGCTGTCTCGGAACAGCTGACTTTTGACTGTACAGATCTTCATCTGCGTACCTGGCCTCGCTCCTCTGGCTCCGCCCGCATTTGTGTTACCTCGCAACCTCTCCTTTCTTTGGTTTGAGTCTTTCACAAATCTCAACCTTCCTTTCTCATCTATATATTCACACTATGCATTTTTTCCCTAAAGTACTCTTTTAGCTCTATCCCCAAATTTTGAATTACCGTGTTTTCTTATCATTCATTTCTAAGTATTGTATGATTTCTCTTCTGCAATCTCTTTTGATCATTTTAACAGTGTGATTTAAAATTTCTAAACATATTTGTCAAGTTATTTTTCATCATTGTCATTTAGTTTTGGTTTAGACCCTCATCTGTGTTTTTACAGGGCATGATACTGAGCCTTTGGTATTAAGACTTACTTAGTAACTTTCATGTTGTTGGTATTTACATTTGTTCCAAGGGAGCTTGAGAAAAATACATATTCCCTGGTTGTTGGGTAAAACTTTAAAATTAATATTGAAATAAGTATTTCCTAATTATTGGATAATGTTTTTAAAATAAAATAATTACAATTATGGAAATACATATTCTCTTCTACAACTGGTGCCATGTGACAGAATTTGAGAAAGGGATGACTACAGCTGTAGTATTTGACTGATTTTTATGATCCTTCAGTCATCCCATAAATAGTTGAAGAATCTATGGTGTGCCGTATACCATTTCAGTTTTCATGGAGGTTTTATCTTCATTAGAGGAAGCAGATGATTCGCATGCAAGTAAGGGAAGAAATAACAGTGTTAGCTGGTAGTACGTGCTGTGAAGAACTCAGATCTCTACAAGATGATGAGACCTTGAGTGACTGGAAGGGGGTAAAGGTGGAGATGAAGTTTGAGAAGTCAGTAGCTTTGATCCGAGACCAGAAGAATGAAAAAGTGCAAAAGACCCCAAGGAAAGAACACACTCTCTGTGGTAGCAGGGTAGAGAGGGGTAAGTGGATATTTGCTGCATGGACCATTACAGTTAAGGTGTAGCAGGGTAGGATTCCCTCTCCTAAGCAGTAGAACAGGCAGTTTTCCAACCTACCAGGTAGGCGCTGGCCTACCAGTACTCAGTCATGTTCGGAAGGTTCTTATCTCTAATAGTGTGTTCAACTAGCCTTTTCTCCTAGTATTTACCATTTAATTTAAAAAAAATAAGTAAATGAATGTGCTCATAGTTACCATTTGGGAGAAAGTGACAACTAAATACAGTTAAATACAGACTCAAATTACTGGGCATATATGCAGTATTGAAGCTAAGGCTGAAGCTTAGTACAGCTCATTGCCCAAATAAATTGCTGTTATGTAGCCTATCTTATTTTATTAATAGAATTTTTAAATATTATACTTGTTCATGCATGTATACTTCTCAGGTTAAATGATGTATAAAGCTACTAGAATAAATTTTGTAGAATTTACCAGTATAAATCCCATTCAGTTATATTCCTTATTAATGAGAAATCTGGGGTTGTGTTTAGGAGCCTCTGCAACAAGTTCTTGAGGAGCCCTGCCTCCCTTCCTAAAGCATTTATACAGTGCGCTGGGCCTCATGGAAGCAGGGGCTGGGTCTGTCTTGTCCATCCCTGTACTTCCTGGGCCTACCACTGTTACTGACACGTAACTGCTGCTTACTTTGTTAAGTTTTAATGATGGGATCATTGAGTATATTCTGCCCTTTCATCAATAGATCATCCCAACTATAACATGTTAATTTTGCATGTACAACCAAGGTCTCATAAGTGGATTGAGTCAGAGCAGCTAATGTATAGGTCATTTCTTTAGTATTTGAACCCTACACTCCTATAGAGACGGTGATGAGGGACCAGCAGTTAGTGTAACGGCTATGTCGCTGAACTCCCAAGTAGTCGACCGCAGTTTGTGTCCCAGACCCGGTGGCTTAAAACTCACGCCGGGCACCTGTGTGTGCGTGTCCAAGATCCTGAGAGGAGAATGGAGGAGAAGGGAGAAGGGATTGCGGTGTGGCCATCCCCCCTGAGGGGTGATTTCTCTCTTTCTGTCTCTGTCTCTGTCTGTTTGTCTGGTGAATGCATGTGCCCTATAGCAAAAACCTCTAAAAAAAAAAAAAAGACAGTGATGATACATACCGATATAGATGGCTCTTGTAATCAAGTACTCAATTTTAATGAAATATGTTACTGTGAGGCTACCAAGGACCACATATATAAAAACGGAGAGAAGGAGCAGGTCAAGTTCTGTACGTATAACCTGTCTCTAGGCGTAAAAGAGCACATATTCTCTGAACTTTGTATGCCCAATATCCCTGTGGTAAGCCTCAGTGTCCACTGATTCTCTGGTTAAGAACAGGAAAGGCTTCTAGAAAACCTGGATGGGGATTAATTTTTACCAGCATAAGAATTTACTAGGGATGAGATGGGAAGGATGGAAAGAAGGAACAGTAAGACTCTCCAGGCAGCCTTGGTACTCAGTGTAGGTCAAATTAGATGAGATGGGAAGGATGGAAATGGATGGAAAGAAGGAACAGTAAGACTCTCTAGGCAGCCTTGGTACTCAGTGTAGGTCAAATTTTTTCAAACATATAATATGGTTCCAAAGGGCTGGTAACCTGTCCTGTGTACAGGCTGAGTTCTGTCCCCGCAGAGTTCATATGTTCAGCCAATCATGTGAGACTGGATCTTACATGGTTGAACCATATGGTTCAAGTCCTGGACCTGGCAGCTTAAGAACCATGCCAGACACATGGACATGCACACCCCAAATTCCGAAGGAATGGAGAAATGGAAGAAAGGAACTGGTACGTGAGCACTCCCTGTAGGAGTGCATTTTCATCCCCCAACCCCAGCCCTGCCTCTCTTTGTTTCTCTCAGGTGAGCACATGCACTCTATGGCAAAAATAAACAAAACAAACAAAACAAAAACTGTATGTTGAAGCTCTCATCCCTAACATTATTGTATCTGGAGATAGAGCCCGTAAGGAAGTAATTAAGATAAATGAGGTTATGGGACAGAGACCAATTAGGTAGTGCTGGTATCGTAATAGAAGAAGAGATGCCAGAGCATTCCCTCAGTCTCTTTCTCACCACCATGTGAGTACAGAGTGGGGTAGTCATCTACAAGCCAGGAAGAGAGACCTCATCAGAGGCGAACATCGACAGAACGTTGATCTTGGACATCTGGGCTCCAGAGATGTGAGAAACACATTTCTGTCGTTGAAGCATCCTGGGTGTGGTGTTTGTTATGGCAACTCTAGATGGCTAATACATCCAGGATCCAACTTCAAGAATACAAGAAATGGGAGGCCATGACATCAGCTTGTATTTGCATGGTATGTTATGACATACAAGGTCTTTTCATTCCCCTTAGAGAACCTAATAGCTCCAAAACAAAGGGCAGATTGCACAGCTGTAGCGCTGGCATAGGTAATGAAGGCTGAGAGTTCACTGACCTTACACAAGCCATACTGACCCAGGGTTTGATTCTAATTCAGTCGTGAAACAATCACTACCAAGGGGAGAATGCCTCTGCTCCCACATGTGTTTGGTCTGAGTGAGGACAAATTGTTACCTGTGGCCCTTCTACCTTTTTTTCCCCTTTTTTATTGTCTGGCCTAGCAGCAGTAGTGCAGGCAATGAGGTGTCACTGCATGGTACCAGAGCCACATGGGAGGTCTGGGTTCTGATCCCAGGTTGGCCTGAACATGCCAGGCACACCTGTACGTGCCTGTGATCCTGGCTGTCTCAGTGACTGTGGGGAGGGCCACAGCATGTCCAGAGCCTATGAAGGGTGTTTGTCTCTGTCTCTCTAGATAAAAGGATGCACTAAAAAAATCTATAACCTTTGTACATTAACCTGGTCCTGCTTCGTTGCTAAAAATTGGCCCCTATATCTCTGCTTTGGAGAAGCCAACTACACATTCAAATGTGTCCTCTGCTTTGAAACCTGACCCACACACCAGCATTGCTGCCAATTCCTGTGAGTTGAAGGCACCTTGTGGTCCCATACCTCCCTCTAAATGATGACATGGCTATGAAGTCCCCATGAATCGAAGCCAACTAAGCTTCATCTTCCCTTATGTATCTCTGGGCACTGCCCAACCTTCCTCATCCTTCCAACTGAGTTTGAAAATATCACATCAATGTCCCGTGAATTTAAAGTCTAGTCATTGTGTTTAATACTTATTCACAAACTTGGAATTTTACCTCATATCTCTATCACCTCTCTCTCTTTCTCTCTTTCTCTCTCTCCATCTATCATCTATCTATCTCTATCATCTATCTAGATCTATCTATATCATCTATCTATCACCTATCTATCTAACCTATCTATATCTATCTATCAATCTATCATCTATCTATCTAACCTATCTATATCTATCTATCTATCTATCTATCATCTATCTATTTCTATCTATCTATCATCTACCTATCTATGCAATCTATCTGTCTACCTATATCTATCATCTATATATCTTCTATTTCTCTCTCTCTATCTCCTGGAAATGGGCTCCAGTAATGTCCAGTCATTGCTAAGGGAAGCCAGTAGGATCCTGGCCTCATAGACTTTAGATCCCACAGCCAGATCCCTGGGCAGCTAGAGATCTGAGAGATGCATTATCTGAAATGTCCTTTTACACCACCATACTCCTTTGTGGTAAGTCAAACAATTATATAAATGATGCAGTGACCGAATAGCAGTCCTCTCCACACACAAAGATGGCCAAGGATCTGTGGGTATTATCCTATGTGGTGAAAGGGGCTTTGCAGGTGTAATTGAGCTAAGGAGCCTGAGATGGGGAGATTCTGGTGGATTTTCTCAGTGCGATTATTGCAGTCACAAGGGTCTTGATGAGAGGGAGGCAGGAGAGTTAAAGTCAGAACAGGAGCTGTGGCCGCAGAGGCAAAGATAGTGTGAGAACAATTTGAAGGCGTTGTGCTGTTGGCTTCAAAGAAGAAGAAAAAAGCTGTGAGCCAGCTTGCAGGAGGCTCTGGAAGCTGAGAAGTACAAGGGAGTGGGTTTTCTCCTAGAGAATTCAGAGTATTGATTTTAGCTTCTTGAGACTCATTCCAGACTCTTGGCTTCTAGAATGGAAAGATAATCCTTTCTGTTGTTTTAAGCCACTAGTTGTTTGAAGCGACTAGGTGTTTTAACTTGTTACTGCAACAGCAGAAAACGAGTGCTGCTCTGAGGACACAGCATACTGAGCAGCACACGGAGAGTTTCTGCACGGGGTGTTGAGCAGGGCAGACATCAGGCAACAGAGGAAGTACAGCACAGGGGCCCTTCACTGGAAAGACTGGGATTCCACTTCTCTTTCTGTCTCTAGCTCTGTGGCCTTGGCCTGGTCGCCTTGCCCCCTGAAGTGTGGTTTCCTCACCTATAAAATGAGTTTTAATGTAGGTCAGAACTAGGCATATAATATATGTAAAGTGATAATGCACAAGTACCCCAGGATACTAACTTCGTAATGGACCTAGAAGTGATCATACTTTTACTTTTATCGTGCTTTATAGGTGGCCAAGCTTTGCTCAAATCTGTACTTACTGTCTGCTCTATTATCCTTGGTGAATAAGACGGGAATGTGTGCACACATCAACACAGATATGGACAGGTGGAGAATTTGAGGACAAAGGATTGCAGTACGGCAGGCCCCTTTAAGGTGCTCTCACTTTCTCAAATGTGGATGCACCTTCTAGTTAAGAAAAAAGACAGTGGGGCCAGCAGGTGGCATGGTGGTTAAATGCTGGGCTCCCACATGGTAGACCACGGTTCAAGTCCCGGGCCCGGCAGCTTGATTTCTCCCTTTCCCTTTCTCTATTTCTCTCTTGTCTCTTTCTGGTGAGCGTATGTATCCTATAGCAAATTAAGTAAAAAATAATCATATTAATAATTTTTTAAATATAAAAAGATATATATATATATAGATAGATAGATAGATAAATAGATGTGTGTGTGTGTATATATGCAGAGAGAGAGATACAAATATATGTATCAATGTATATATTCTTAAATTTAAAGTGTATATATACATATATGAAAGCTAAGTAGCTGCTGAGAAGCAATCTAAATGAGGCAGGTGTGTGTGGGAGAAGGGGAACACATGCGGTGCGGGTTGGATCAGAGGAGTCTGTGTGGGAGGGCAAGGAGGATGTGGGCTGAGTGTGACTTTAGCAAAAGAGGTTGGTGTCTTCTTGCCCTGTCCAGGAAAGGATGCAGGATCTCAAGCTTAAAGCATATTATTGTTTTAGGCAAATCGGACACACGATGCATTTTTAGACTAAATTTCACTCTCACATTTCATTGAGAAAACCAGAGGTGGTGTCTGGCAGCAAAATGGTGCAACAGTAGCAGAGGGGACTGCGAAATGATGTGTCCTCAGTACGGGTTTTGATCTCAGAGCCACCAGCAGATTCAGGGCAAGAGCACTGAGTGATGCAAAGCCACCTCCTCCAAACAGTGAGACCTTAGAGCAGAGTTGTGGGCATCTGAAATGTGTCCTCCAGAGCTCGGGCCCTCCATGTTCTTTCTGGGTTTGAAGCAGATCGAAAGGGGGAAGGATGAATCCAGAGATATAGACTCTGAAGGCCCAGGTTGAGCCAGAAAGAAAAATAAATAATCTGTCAGAGCCACTATTTCACTCCTTTACATGTACAGAGCCCTCCAGAGAGCTCGAAGGAGGAGACAAGGTGATTCAAAGAGAGACAGAAATAGAAAATGCACACAGGAAGTCTGCTTCCTCCGCAGCTGCTGCCAGTTGGACTCTTGTAGGAAGGTGTGAAGTTTCTGTCTCCCACAGCTGGACTCCTGCTTGTTTTCCCAAGAGAGGCCCTGTCTGTCTTAGGCACCCATCCTAAGTACCAGAATCCCTTGGGAAAGTCTAAGACTGGTACACTCTCCTGCCCCTCACAGGATATCATCCAGTAGGTTTATGCAAAGAATATAAATTTTGGTCATTCTGGAGCTAAATACTGGAGAAAAACCACTGAAGCTCTGAAAAGTTATATAACAGATGTGGAAATAAGGTAGTGATCACAGGGATGAAGAGAAGGTGAAGACAGGAACGATGAATAAAGTAGAATTTACTAGGCTTGGTGATCGATTAGATGAGACTGGGAGGCTATTGAGTGAGAAGGGAAAATTGGAACGGAATCCTAGAAGTGAATAATGAGAGAAGACAAATGAAAGTTTACCTACTTGAAGTTTGTGGGACCTTTAAGAGGAAGGACCCAATAAGCAGTTCGATATAATGGTCGAGAATTTGGAGATTGTCTGTATTCTGGTATAGGTTTAAGGGACAACAGCACATACACTTTTATAGGAAGCATGAGGAGGAAAAGAGAGAGGTCACCAGGGCCAGGAAGTGTGTTATGGAGGAGTACACACCACCTGCATGCCACAGTATATGTGATTGCCTTCCATACCCCAGGTCTTGAGGCTGGACATGAGCTTATTTTGAGTTGCCTATATTTATCATAAACATTTTTACAATAATCTACTGAGTCCTTTCACTTCTTAATTCAACAAAATATTCATTGCATGCCTACAATGTGGCAGACTTTGCTCTTGTCTCAGGAACATGAGTGAAAGTACAGTTTAGAGGAAGAGTGAATTACTTTGCAAATGAATAAATAAATGACAAATGGATTCTGCCTGGACTTCTGGACTTTACCAATTAAATGAAGGAATCCCGCATCTATAGGACTGCCTTTGCTACTGACGAGTTACTGGCAAAAAGCTGCTGACCAACAATGACATGTTTACGTTTCCCTTCACAGCGACACTGCTGTAATGTGAGACTGAATTCCAGGTCACATCTGCAGCAGGGCTGAGAAAGTGAACAAGTTCATGACCTGCATTTGGACATATTCTCACACACATACATCTGG
>NW_006159501.1:10597177-10599910 GCF_000334495.1 Tupaia belangeri chinensis
CCTGCTGAAGTCCGCGATGATTATGAAGACTCTCAGAAGGAAAACACAACCTATGTCTTGCTTTTGTTTTCTCTTTTCTCTTTCTGCAGAGCTTTTCAATCTTTGCTTTATTGTTTTCTTCCACAATCTCCTTATTTTCCACCCCTCAGCTCTCTTTGCAGATGTGGCTGAAATCTGCTCTGTCTTGGACTGTCACTGGGAGACTGTGACAGTCAAGGACACCAGCTAGAAGTTTTCAAGGGTGTCTGGTTGGTAGGAATTGACGCTGGTCTCAGACAAAAACAGAATAACAGGATAGAGGTTAAGCTACGAATGGTCAGTGTGCATTGCTGATCTGACCACATCAGCAGGTTAGGAAACCAGCTCGATCTGGAAACCTGAAGAACTTTCTTCAAGCTGGTTGGGCAAAAATCTACGGTCCTGAAGGCAGTTTAGCATTCTGATGAGAATTACTCCTTTGCTTTCTCTTTTATTTTTCATGCAGGTGTCTTGGATCTGCCCAGCTAGGTCCCTTTATCCAATGTCCTCTCCAACAAAAGGTCTTCTGCCAAGACACATGGGTCATTTGCCTTCTTTTTGGTGGGTATGTCTTCATTCAAGAGCTTAAGGTGAACTTTCTGAGTTGGTCTCATTAGGATGATGTTCATGGGAATCCACCTACCTGGGAGATTAGCAATGGCTGTGACTCCTGAACTCTTCTAAGCTGCCTTCCCTAAGTACATGTCCCTATGATGTGTTATTCACATTGCTTTCTCAACTGATCTTGAACACCTTTATTATCAATTGGTGTGATCCTTGGGAAAATACGGTTGCTAACAAGATCCCCATTCTCAGTAGCCATTTTGAGTGTGTGTGCACAAATGCATTGTTATCTTCGCGACCCACTTTAATGTGTGTTCCCAGGAATTACTGTTTGAATACTAATAAAAATTACTCACGTAGTACTGGTATGTCAGTGTTTTTAATAAATGTTTATGTTATCTGTGGTTAGTGTTGTTTGATGGCTAATTATTTGAGTTAATTCTTTATTTAAGGTGCTAGAAAGGGCAATGTCTAAGAATCAAACACAAAGATTCTGTCAGTTTTTTGACCTACTCACTGCATGCTCTTGAGTAAGTCACAAAATCACTGAGACTTAAAAAAGCCTTTCTTGATAAAGAGCATTTTCCCTGCCCAATTCATATAGGTATTTTAAAAAATAAAGTAGATAAAATTACAAAATTACTCTATTAGGCTATATCCATATAAAATAGTTATGGTATAATTGTCACCTTCTTTATGATTGCTTTTAGTTTTTTATTCAATTTCTATTCTTATTTCTTCCATCAGAGAAAGAGAGGGAGAGAGAGAGAGAGAGAGAAATCATAACAGGGTCTTCATGCCACAGTCTAACCTCAGCCTTAGCCAGCCAGGATTGTGGGCACGGGCCACACCGATTATGTATAGGGAAGGATCTTCCCATGTAGGTCCAACATCACTGCCCACTGCTGCCTGCCCTGCTTCTAACATCCTTGACAACTAGATCACCTTTTTGTAAGTTTTTCTTTTTTTTTATGAGAGTAGAGATCATATTTGAATGTCTGTGTTGTATATACATATATTAAAACATGTATGGGGCCAGCAGGTGGTGTGGTGGTGAAGATAGCTGGGTCCCACATGGTTGACCCTGTGGTTTAAGTCCCAGACTCAATGCTGGGTATGTGTGTGTGTACATGCCTCAAATCTCAAGGACAGAATGGAAGTGAAGGAATTGCTACAGGGTCTTTCTTTCTTTGGTAGTGCTTTCTCACTTTCTCTGTCTCTGTCTCTTTCTGGCAAGTGTATGCATCCTATAGCAAATTAAAGGGGAAAAAATTGGGCACAGTGTGGTCCGTGGAAGACTCTCAATAAATGAATACCAGAAAACAAGAATGAAAATATTAATTACGGTTACTAGTAAAGTCTAGACTTCCATTTCTGTGATTATAATGCATTTAGTCTTCTTACCTGGAGTTGTGGTTAGAAAGTTTAGAAGCTATTTCTCTGGACAGAAGTATTCGGACAACAGATGGTGAGTAACAAAAACCCTTAATCAAAAGTACTCTACTCCCTGAGCGAGCAGAAGTAGAAGTCAGAATTTTCCTTTCTCGTCTTTGAAACTATACAGAAAAAGCAGGAAAAATATAAAAAAAAATTAAAAAAAAAGTGCAATCTTTATTTTTAGAGGAACTTAGTGACACATAAAAATTTATAGATCTCTAGATATGTGCCAAGCCTGTCATTGTCCCCAAAATCATGCAGAAATTCTCATGTAAAGAAGGGGAAAGGAGAAGCTCACAAGGGGTGAGACCCAGAGGGTGACCTTAAACACAGACCCAGAAAACTCGGTGGACAGGCAGGTGGGGAAGGCTTACACTACAGTACATATTCTTTCAAGCAAACTTCAGAAATCTGAAACATACACATACTCAACACTAATCTAAATCGATCTAAATATTCTAAAGGATTACTTGGAAGTAAATTTCAAAAGTCTTAAATATAAACATGTTCTAAAAGCTGAACAATCTCATTTATAGGGACTCTCCATAGGTGCTAAAAATTTACAAACATTACAGTTTCTTATCAATAATAAATTGGGATACATAGATAGCTTAAAACAATAGTTTATTGTCTTTTTTTTAAAAAAGAATGATTTTATTTAACTTTATTTATTTTAATGTGACCAGAGAGAAACAGAGCAAGAAAGAGAGAGTG
>NW_006159501.1:10600013-10613009 GCF_000334495.1 Tupaia belangeri chinensis
AGAGTGTGTGTGAGAGAGATAAAGTGAGACAGCAAGCCTCCAGATCCGGGACTTGAACCGCAGTTGTCTATGTGGGAGTCCAGCACCCTTAACCACCACACCACCTGCTGGCCCTGCTAGTGTTTTACTTAATGAGAAAATATTCAAAGCATGCTAGTTAAAGTTGGCTAAAAGCCTATGTAGTGAAACTGTGTCAGTGTTATTAATATAGTCATGAGCTGCTTCAATCAGACAGGTAGTCAAGAGGTACAAAATGAAAGGAATGAGCAAAATTAAATTTATCTGTAGATCTAACCCTAATCTCTCTGTGCCTTATATTGGGTACGGTGTGAGGTGAACTCTAAATTGTTCCCAATTTGCTGGTCTTTGTCCAACATTATTTATCAAAAGCACAATCCCTTTGGCACCTCTCCAGCCATGGTACATAGGTGATAAAGTACCACTGCACGCACATGGCTGGAGCCATGTGGGAAGCCCAGGTTTGGATCCTGGGCTGACCTGAGCATGCTGGGTGGACCAGCCTAGGCCTGTGATCCCAGTGGGCCAGGAGGCTGCTGGGGGAATTGCAGCATGGTGAGACTCTGTCCAGGGTACCTGTCCCTTTCTCATGAAGGACAAAAAATGAAATAAACTTATATAAAATAAAGGAAACTTTAAAAATGGAATCTTACATTGATAAGCCCGTTTATACTTCCATTATGTTCCATTGTCTTAGCTGTCAAATTCTGCTGGTATTCTTTTAGAGTCAATATTTTTGTGCTATGTTTTGATATTTATCATTATTCACCCATTTCAAAATTAAAAATAAATTTTCAAGACTAAATATACCATCAATTGAGTCCCAGGGAAAGCATTACATTGATCAAATATTTAACTTCTTAAAACAGCAAAAGTTAAGGGATGGCCAACCTTTTCCACATGTTTAGGGTGTGGGTAAATGGATGTTAACATCATCTTTTTATCTGGAGGAAAACTGAGGCAATCCTTATGGGGAAAACATCTATAGCACATGAATTTTCCATTCTTATCTTCTAACTTACTCAAACACCCTCTGCCCATTGACAAAACACAAAAATTCACAATGAAAGTTAATTTCAGTCACTTTTCATATTTTATTGAATTTCAATTATTTACAAACTATATAGTTTTCAATCTATATTATAAAGTTTTATATGTCAAGGGGGTTAGATAGACTGCATTTAATAGTTTCTTGATTTGTTTCAGAATATTCAAATATTTTGACAAATGGGTCTCTGACCATATTCTTGCCCTGGGACCTGCCTGTAGTTGAGGGATGGGCTTCTGCAATCCCTGCCCATCAACTCTAAGCTCTGCGTGTC
Source organism: Tupaia belangeri chinensis (assembly GCF_000334495.1). Lineage (NCBI taxonomy): Eukaryota > Metazoa > Chordata > Mammalia > Scandentia > Tupaiidae > Tupaia > Tupaia belangeri. The sequence continues at coordinate 10,601,354 of NW_006159501.1, forward strand.
ATTAACTGTGTGTCCCTGGACTAGCATCTTTCCTTCTCTGGGCTTCCGGCTGATGCCCCATCTCCCCAGGTCAGCCTTTAAGTCATGCTCTACACACCGAGAGTCTTTTGGTTTTTATGTATGGCCTCACTTTCAGAGGGACTCTAGTTGTCTCAAGGGCAGTGACCATGAACTGGTCAGCATTTCCCTGCAGTCCAACCTGCAGGTGTCTCTCTCAGCTCCTGTCTACAGGGGCTGAGAACATCGTTCTGATCATCTCAGTCCCTGGCTGAGCATGGGACAGTCCTGCCAGGAAGGGAGGCCTGGGCCTCTGACCCACCAGACAGGTTGCTTGGCGAATGCCCTGATGCTACACACCTGCTCTTCCCTCTCCTCTGGTTCCCCGAAGTTCTCTCCCCAGATGCTGTCTTCTGTCCTCTCTCTCCAGATCTGTTTGTCTCTGTTTTTGACCAACACCAACAAATGCATCTTCTGTTCACTGACATCTGGACAAACAAATCTCCATGGTCTCTGCTCAGCACCCTTTCTCCCCAGAGACTTCCAGAAGGCTAGAAAGTGTCCTGAAGAGGGATGGGGGTGGGGTGCTGTGGAGCGAACAGAGTGCATAGCCGGAGTGTGTGTGTGTGTGTGTGTGTGTGTGTGTGTTCAGTGTGGGCTTAACTGTAGAGAGCTCAGCCATACTGATACTCTGGCATGCTGAGGTTAAGTAATTTCTGGTCTGACTTCACTACAAGTACCTCAGGGAGTCTATCCTGGAGTTCCTGAGCAGAGAGCCATCAAGAGTCCTCATCTCAGTTGTCAAGTCACACCCTGGATGGCCCTCAGCTCTCAGCTGTGTGTACCAGCCAGGCCTGCTGCCCACACACATGTCCAGCTCAGCTCTCTAGGACTCTCCTTTAGACGTGGAGCCCAAACACATGCCCACTGAGATCAAAATGTGGAGGGTACACCAGCTTTGTTTCTCCCAAGAAGGGTTGAGTTGCTTGAGATGGATTGAGTTAGAAGAGCTCCAAAGTTGTTCTTAAGATTCAGCTGTGAGTTCTAAAATCTGTCTCACTATTATCATCCCCACTGGAGTTTACCTAGGGGTAACTTGTGGCTACTTAATTTAGATCACATTTGAATCTGTGTGCAACTGTATCTGACTGGAATCTCACACCTTTACAATACTGATTGGAATTAATCTAGTAAAACCGTCTATGCCTCTTAATAAGTTTTTGGGGAAATGTTGATATTTTCTCCAGCAGTATTTTGCTTTGAGGGAAACAAAAGTACTGAGAAGGAAATTGATGAAAGAATAATCAATTTTTCTCTGGCCACTTTGGAAACACATTGGTCAGGACCTGTCAATGAGTAAATTAGTTTAATGCATATACATAAATAATTATCTGAGCCAGTTTATTATTTTTGATGTACAATTATAATCATTCTACAGGTATATGTTCCCCTTTTTTTTTTTTTTTTGAGAGATTTTCACTATAGGGCGCGTGCACTCGCCAGACAGACAGAGAGAGACATTAGAGACAGAAAGCGAGAAATCACCCCCCAGGGGGGATGGTCACGCTGCAGTCCCTTCTCCTCCATTCTCCTCTCGGGATCTTGGGCACGCACGCACACGCGCCCGGCGTGAGTTTTAAGCCACCGGGTCCGGGACGCGAACCGCGGTCGACTACGTGGGAGTCCAGCGACATAGCCATTATGCTAACTGCTGGTTCCCTATGTTTCCCTTTTTTTATGTACAGTTAAAGTCATCCCATAGGTATAAAATAATACAAGGGAACATGTATAAGTTTTTAAAGAGGAAGCTTTTGAAAATAAATAAATAAATAAATAAATAAATAAATAAATAAATAAAGGCCACCAAGTCAAGTTTTCTTTGTTCTTGTCTTTGCTCTTTTAGTGCTTTGGAATGCAAAACAAGAACATCTTTCAATATCACACTCTTTAATGCAGTGGGTGGTTGGAGAGTACAGGTAGGAGGACAGTGTGGCAGACTCTGTTTTTCTAGGCCGTTGCTTTATAACTCCATCTGACTCAACTCGCCATGGTGTCTTGGTGCACCCCTGGTCCCAGGCTCACAGACTGGGAAGGTCAGGGAACAGGACAGAACAGCGAATGCAGCAGCTTCAGAGCTTCAGTTATGAAGACGTTCCCAGCACAGAGGCCACAATGAGCAGGATATTATTATTTTCCTATGGCCTCTGTTAGTCTGTTTTGGCTGCTGTAACAAACTGCCATACACTGGATAGCTTAAGCCCAACCGAAATTTATTTCTCACAGTTCTGGAGGCTAGGAAGGCTGCAGTCAGCGCCGTTCTCTGGGCTGCAGGCTGCCTACCGGCTTCTTATTTTATCCTCACATGGTCAAAATGGCAAGGCAGTTCCCTGGGGTCCCTTAGTAAGGACGCGTAGTCCTAGTCATCAGGACTCCACCTTCCAACCTAATTACTTCCCACAGACTTCATCTGTGAGTCCCCACTGCCCCCACCTCCCAGTACCATTACTCTGGGATTAGGATTTCAATACATGGATTTTGAGCAAGCACAAACATTCAGACCAAGGATGTCTGTCTCAGCAATATTTCAAGAGACTAAGCTGGAGATGAAAGGGGAGGAGTCGGAGGAGAGGCAAGCAGAGGTGAGGTGGTGTCCTGGCAGCCTGAGAGTCCGCAGTAGGGAAATGGCAGTTAGGAACTCAGGAGCTCAGGGCTGTCAGGTCTCACTGAGGTTGGCTTGTACCAGAGATGCCCGTGTTCTGCTATGTGCCCAGACACAGAAAGGACGTGGTACACTGTGTGGGCCAACGCTGAGCTATATAATACAGGGTTGCAGACGTACAAGGGAATTAATACCCAGAATACCAAGTCTCCCCTAAACTCCTCTCCAAGCACCAGTCTAGCCATTAGGGTTGTGCATTATATGACATCTATATTTTTATTTTTTAAAGAATTATTTGTTTAATTTTATTTATTATTTTAATTTGACCAGAGAGAGATGGAGAGAGAAAGAAAGAGAGAGGTAAAATGATAAAATGAGCCACCAGGTCCAGGACTTGAATGATGGTCAACCGCATGGGAGTCCAGTGCCTTAACCACCACACCACCTGCCAGCCCTGACATTTTTATTGCTGCAATATTTATTAGTGTGCCCCGGTGATCTGCTACTGCACACGTCACCAAGTGGCTTCTACTCCCCCGTTCTCCCAACGTGTGCTGTAACAGGTCCACCTTGCTCAATGCACTGTTTGTGTTCTATGTGCTAGTCTTGTTTCAGCCACGGAGGATGAAGCAGCAAATAGGAACAAAGGCCTGACTTTAGTTAACGGGCAGCAATTCAGATGGACAAATAATATGCATGCATATGTCAGAGATCAGGAAGTGCTGACGACTTGGAAACTAATCAAATGTGTTGTGGTACACTTCTGATCCCTAAGAATGGGACAGAGTCCACTCAGTAACACTTAACTTGCCATGCTTGTCCTCCTGGGACGTACGGTTCTCTAAACTCTGTGCAAAATCACTAGAATTGTCTAAAATTAGGGGAAACAAGTTTTTTGGCAAGTTTATTTTTTCCTTCTTTCTTTTACTTATTGATATTTACTGAATTTTGCTATAGGGCATATGTGCTCACCAGAGAGGAAAGGGGTAGGGTGGAGGGAGAAACTGAGAAAGCATGCCCCAGGGGCATGGCTGTGCTGCAATTCCTTCTCCATTCTTCTCTTGGAATTGTTTTGAGCATGCGTGCACATGCACTAGCATGATTTTCAAGCCACCAGGTCTAGCACTTGATCTGTGCAGTCAACCATGTGGCTTCCAGTGCTTCAACCTCCCTGCTACCTGCTGGTACTTTTTTTCTTTCTCTTTAAACATTTTTTAGGTTCCAACAATTTCTTATCTTGACAAGACAGTCCTGCACATCCCCAATGCAATCATTTTTTTTGTTGTTGTTTGTTTGTTTGTTTTTTAAGCTACTTTAAATTTTTATTGGGGTAAAATTACAAAGACTATTAAACAAACATAAATACATGCAGTATAATTGACTAACATAATCAGTTAATGAATTCATGAGTGGGTGAAGCCATGGTAAAATGACCCTTGAGCTATATTCAGGAAGTAACCTCTGTATTAGCACAGACTTAGAATTGCTTCTCAAAGGAAAAGGTAAGGCTTAAGTGAGATGCCTTCTGTTAAGCTGTCCTGAAAGGCCTCTTCAATTTTTTATACTTATTATTTACATTTAATCACCATACAACTTTACAGTGCACAAAACATGCTTTTTTCTCCAGCACTAATACAGTGCACATCAGTCAAGAAAAGACATTATCTTATATATTATTATAAGCAAATAACTTTTCATTTTTGCATCAATTAAATGTATTGATTGTTGTTTCCCTATTCCCTTCCGTCCCTCCTCCTATTATTCACCTCTATGACTCACCCCGTTATCCCCCCATATTATCTCTGGTATCTACAGTTGCGCCCCTGCTGTTATACCTTCCAGTCTTTCAGTTTCTGCCAAGGAGCACAGACATCCAACAAAATCTTTAAGAACCCCCACTCCAACTTCCTCTTTCATCTTCTTCCGTATCTCCACATCAAGGCCTGCCATTCTATCTCAGGTCACCACAGTGAAGGCTGCGTCGGACCCTGGGTATGTCTGTGGCCTACCTCTCGTTTGGCATCTGAGCTTTGCCTTCTCTCAGAGATCGTGACTTCTGGTGAGTGGTGTGTGGATGTCTCCCATTCTGGGAACCATGGATGAGAGTTTGTGCCTACTAAGATGTGGTCCAGTGTTAAACAGCCACCTTTTATTATTATTATTATTATGATAGAGAAAACGTGTGCATGCATGAGAGACAGAGAGAGAGAATTCTCTTTATCCCCTGTAGCTCCTCAGGATCCTGCCACTTGTGCATGCACCCACGGTGTTTTCAGGCCAGCTCAGATATCCTAACCCACAGTTGACTGTATGGCTTCTGCCTTGTATGGCCTTACTGAGGTGCCACAGCAGCCAGGCCAGGCACCTCCCTTTAACAAGGAGGTGTTGCACTCTGTCCTAAGGCCCCATAAGTTTTTTTTTTTTTAAAACACTAGTGCCGTAAGAGCTTTTCTTCCCCTGCACAGCAGTTCCTAACCTGTGGATACTGTAGATGTTCTCAAGTCCTGGCCCTTCCCTGACTCATTTATTTTTTTGCCATCCATTTGGAGATACTGCCTGTACTGTCCTTCACTGAGATAACCAGGATGAGACTTGCCTGACCTTTGCTGGTCAGGACTTCTAGAAAACCCCTTTTCTGAGCTGCCCCCATGCCAGCCCCAAGCCTGGTGATGGGTTTGTGTAGGTGACAAAGGAGATGGAAGGTTCTGGGAGTTCTGACTATCCTCCATTCGTGTGTGTGGACCAGCAAAAGAAGAATCATGGGACCTATTGTTGGGGGGGACTGTGTTCCTCCCAAAGATAAGTTGATTTTATGAAGAGTTTTACCAGAACGTGGTCATGGGTCTTTGGGTACTGTCCATGGCTGCTTGCAGAACTGAAGAGTCATTCCAAAGACCATGTGGCTAGCCAAACTCTAACTTCTCAACTTTTCCAGAAAAGGTTTGCTCACTACTGCCCTGGGCCATAATAAACATTCTTCACATTTTTAGACACAGGAAATAAATGAAATGGATTAATGCCCGTAAAATTAGCCCATCAACTGTTTCACAATGACTGTGAGGTGAGAGACAACTTCCCTTTTCCGTAGCCCAGCAAGGAGAAATGGCTTAAGCTTTTCATAGAACTTGCAAGAGGGAAACTACGCTGTGATTAGAATGGATTTTCCCAGCTTTAGAAAAGCTTAACTTTGTTTAAAAGACAGAATTATTGGTGGTAGAAGAAAAGGCAGCCTGCCAAGGGAGGAGAGATTCCTCTTTTTTAAACAAAAAGGTTTCAAAGTGAACCCTGAGTCAGGCAAGTGATGCCTGTGCGTCCCCTCCAGCCTTCTGAGTAATGCGTAGGTGGCCCAGGCAGGAATGGGGAAGCCTGGGTAGAATCAAGGCTCTGCTCCTCACTGGGTGGGTGGCCTTGCTCAACTTTGCCTATGTCCCTAGGTCTCTTTTCTCATTTATAGAAAAAGAGTTGCTAAACCACAGTTGCATTTGGAATATCTGGAGCTCTTGGGAACCATCATCCTTCAAATATCCCCTAAAAGACAATACTTCTGCAAGGATGCAGTGAGACTTAGATACATGACTTTTTAAAAAAGCAAGCCAGGCTTCTTAGGCAGTCTGTTGGTCATGATTCCTGGGCTGGCACAGGAGACCCCCAATCAGTGTCTCGGACAGTCCTTCCACCCAAGGACTCTTTAGGAATGAGAACTGCCAAACTCCTCTCCTGCCTTCACATCGTGGTTCTGTGTCTGGGGAGAACACACACACACACACACACACACACACACACACACACATACACCACTTTGTGCTGCTTTGGTTTTCCTATCCTGTAGGTAAAAATAGTGCATTTTTAATTAAGTTGACCTTTCCCGATGGTACTTGGCATTCTTGGAGACACTTACCCCACACTCACCTACAGCCAGAATGACAAGCAGGAGTGTCCTTACTTGTCAGGAGGCCACGGTCCCTGCTGACACAGGCCTGCGGGAGCCAGCAGGTGGGTGAGAGCCACTGGGTTTCCCGCACGCCTGTGCTCAAATAACTTCCAGATGACACCATTCTTTCTGAAGTCTGTAAGCAATGTGAGGTCCCCATTTAAACTCCAGTGCTTGGCATTTGCCATGTTTTTCTTTTTCTTTTTTATTTCTTGATGATTTAAGAAGGCGAATGATTTCTGATCAAATTTGGTTTATTGTATCAAGGGGTTCGAAACAACCGAGAAGGGGCTGTCACTCTTGACCAGGATGAAACGATTTGGCAGTTGCCTACATTTCGAATGGGATTAACTTGTATTTCTTTGAACAGATGGCCTTGCATCTTGGAAAGTAAGTAGAGGTTACAGACACATGTGATTACAAGGGATGAGGCTTCGAGTTGAAACCACAAGGTGTTTAAACACCGGCAAGTACTGCCTCTGCCACACTCAGAAGGAAAGTCGGGAATACTGAGAAGAGCACTTACTTTGAAATGGCCGCTCTGTCTTCCTGGCCTTTTCCTTTCTTTTCCCCCTTCCCTCCTCTCTCTTTCTCTCTCTCTCTGTCATGTTATCTTGAAAATACAAGCTACAATTGTGTTAGGCAAGCCGACTGAGTTTTATTAGTAAGAGGACTCCACAAATAAAATCCATGGCAAAATGCCATCTGAACGTATGCTTGTAACCAGACTTAATCCACCCCACCATATTTTAAAACAGCCAATGATATTGATCCTTCAGCTCTAAAGTTTTCCCAGAGGTCTCGGGGGCTATTTTGAAGGGTCTCAGGCCTAAGAATCAGGGTCTGAAAGTTCCCCCGAAATGAAAGCTGCTCTTCTGTTTGCCTTCTCACCTGTGTCCTGGAGACCCCGTAGCACCTGCTCACAGCACAGCAAGAAGGGAAACGGGACCATTTGTGCAGTAACCGATACCGGGGTCTGGAGCGCAGAAACAAATGTCTGTTCTCTGCACTCAACTCCTCACGAGGTAACAGAGACAGATACGTAGAAAAACAAGCAAATGCATATCTACAAAACTGCCCTGCAGGATTAGTCCATTATGTAACTGAAGTCCCCTCCCCAGATAAGAACAAATCGGGAAGATGGTGACACTACCTGACCCAGTGCAGCGTGCACAGCCGCAAACAAACAGGAAAGGATGAAGCAAGGAGGGTGACAGCAAGGAGGGTGACAGGGACACCGCCCCACTCAGGGAGTGCAGTGGGAGGGAGCACACAGGCTGTGTGCTTGAAGAGACAGCAGGGAGGCACACACCTTGTTCCCCACTTACCACATCCTAACTTCTCGGCCATGGTGTCCTAAGACACCACTTGAATCAAGTGTGGTGCTGTGAGCATTAGGTGAAAGCACACATGTGAAGTGGCTTGTGATGCTTAATAGGCAATGGTTTTATTTATTTTCAAAATATAGAGTGAGTTTCTTTTTTTTGGAGATGTTTTTGCTATAGGGCGTGTGTGCTCGCCAGACAGACAGAGAGAGACAGAGAGACAGAAAGTGAGATATCACCACCAGGGGGGATGGTCACGCTGCAATCCCTTCTCCTCCATTCTCCTCTCAGGATCTTGGGCACACATGCACACGTGCCCGGCATGAGTTTTAAGCCACCGGGTCCGGGACATGAACCGTGGTTGACTATGTGGGAGTTCAGCAACATAGCCATTATGCTAACTGCTGGTTCCCTAGAGTGAGTTTCTTGACAAGCAGTTTTCAAGTGCCTCCTTTGTCAAGTGTGCATACAATGGAATGGGGGAAGGAATGGGTGCGAGTCCCAGTTCCTCCCTGTTAGCTGTGCCTGGAACTTTCTGAGCTTCAGTCTCCTCTGTATGTGCAAAATGGGGACAGAACCAATTTTCTCTCCTGGTAAGTGTGAGAGGCGAGTGGACAGTCCACGCCAAGGGCACACAGCAGTGGCTGGGCCGACTGACCTCTGCAGAGTGTTTGCATTGCAGTTATTCTTGGGTTCATCTGTGGGATGCTTCCCCTTCCCATTGTACAAACAGCCTTTATTAGTGGTGGTGTTGTCTGTCTTGGTAAAGAGCCCAGCGTGGCCATAAAGTCTTCCCCCAGCATGGGACCCTCAATGGAATTCTGTTGAGACCACAGCTCTGCTAGTTCCTCAGAACACACATGGAGCTCTTTCCAGTAGAGACTGTCTACTGGAAGCAAAGGTTACCCACTCCCCACATTCTGTCTCTGATGTTGCAAATCCATGATATATAATAAAATTGGAAGAGCCCTAGAGGCAGCTTGTCCATACCACTCATTTTATAATTAGAGTCAGAGACGTTGAAATAGAAGTGATTTGTCTGGCTGGCCCAGAGACATGGAGTGAAAGCCAGGCTCTTTCTAAAACTCGATAAGAGGCACTACAGCAAATGCAAGGTCATGAACTTGGAGCTGAAAGGCCAGGTCCACGTCTGGAATCCTCTGATGTCTTGTCTTCAGGTTACTTATGCTTTCCAAGCTTTTCCATCTTTATCAACTAAATAAAGACGTTAACTCCTTTCTCCTAGAGTTGTTTCGAGGATTAAATAAGACACTGTGTGTAAAAGCACCTGGCACAAGGCAGGTGCTTGCTGCACGTTGGTTTCTTCTCCATTGCAACGTAACTTGTGTATTTATTGATGCTTGGAAATCAGAGAGAGATCCAGAATTAACAAAGCCTTCTGATGGTGCAGCTGGCCCAGTGCCTGTGCTCAGAGGTGTACACAGGTGAGTGCCTTTAGGCATCAACCCTGAGCAGATAGTGAGCACTGGGGCAAGAAAGCAATGAGATCTTTCTTTTCTGGGAACACGCACTAACTGACTCGAACTCTGTGGGCAGGGGAAGGTAGGTTGTGAAACCCACAGGTGGCCCAGAGCATTGTGATGACCAGAGTCAATGTCAAGGCTGTTTTCCTCTGGGCTGTACCCACCGCCAGGTTTGCAGGGACCGCAGCCAAGTCAAACAGGGCTGCTCACACTGAGAGCTGCACTTGCTTCAGGCTCTCTCAGGGATGGTTCATCAGGCCCTGGGTTGAATGTTCACCTCTTGTCACCAGGAGGGAGTGCACCTGTGTGGCCATTATGCACCAGCTGAGAAGCCAGCCCCTCTGGTCCCAAAAAAGCTCCCAGGTTTGCATTTCTTTAAAGCATAGAACACTCACTGAATGCAACTTGTCAAGCTTCAGCCAAGCCTAAACATTTGCCTTGGCACCAGGCCATGCTAACACAAGGACTCAATGCTGTCATGCCTTGAAAAGAGCTTCAAGAGTCGAAATGCAGCGAGATCATGAAGATGCCAGGTAGACAGTTGAATCTGAAGATTAAATTCAGAGGGTGAATTGTTACATCTATGGAGAGTCAAGAAAAAGCAAACTTGTTCCCTGGCGTCCTGGAAGTCCAACAATACTTTCACAGTAGCTTCCCTCTGCTGTGTCTGCCATGTGCTAGATTTCTGCTCTGCATCTCTGCTAAACCCTGGCGACCCTAGCTAAACCCTAGTGCTTGCTGTTATGCCCATTTTGTTGGTATGTAAACTTAAGCTCACCGGTGACAGGTGGCTTAGCTCAAGATCAGAGAGCTAGGTTAATAAAGCCCAACTTTATGTTAAGGTTGGATTACTTTTTCTTTTTCTTTCTTTCTTTTTTTTTTTCTTGCCATAGGGTATGAACAGTCACCAGAGAGAGACAGAGAAAGATTTAAAGAGGAAAAGTGAGAATAACACCCAGTGGGGATGGCCACACTGCAAGCTCTGTTCCTCCACTCTCCTCTCGGGATTTTGGGTATGCATGCTCACATGTTTAGTGTGTTTCTCAGGCCACCGGGTCCAGGATTGAAGCCTGTGGAGTTGGCCATGTGGGATCCAATGTCCTAGCCATCATATCACTTATTGGCTCTAAAGTCGAATTAATATTTTCTTTTTCTAAAATGCTTAAGATGTTTTCACCATATCATGCCAGGAAACTAAAGTGAATGAAAAAGAACAGAAATACCTTACTGGTGAGAGGCTTTGCAAAAATCAACAGAACCCCAGGATTCCCCTTTAGCAGTCTTCAAATAATTCTGTCTTGTCTTTCCTGGGTAGACAAGACCTTCAGTGACCAACCTTCTGCCTTTGGGTGCCGCCTTTCCTATTTCTTGTTACAGGGGAGGTCAGTGCTTTCCTGACACTATCCCTTACTGATGCAGCACCCAACCTAGACACGAGAGTCAGAGTGCGTGCGGGCCAGCTGGAACCCAGCTCCCAGAACTCTGTGCTTCGTCGTCCTCAGCCTCTGACATGCATCAGCTCTCAGGCGGTCCCGATAGGAAACCAGGATGTTACCCATGTCCCTGCTTTACAAAGAGGACAGGGAGGGAGGACATGTTCGTTTCTATAGTCTGATGGCTATCAGATGGCAGTGGCATCCTTTAATACTTTTTATATTTTCATTCATTTTATTTTATTTTGTTTTAATCACTACATCTTTACAGCATACATGATGGTTTTTCCCAGCACGAATGGAGTGGATAGTAGTCAAGTCATACATAGTACCATGTACATGATCATCAACAGAAAACTTTTCATTTTTGTTTCCATAAATGTTTTTCCCCCTTTTAACTCCAAATAGTGGATTCTGTCCCATGCACCATGAGGAAGGCATGTTCACTGTTGCAATCCTGCTGTGAGTGTACCACTGAAGCCCTGCTGCAGTGACCGTGTGGCATTGGCCAGGGTGTGATCTCCGAACCTCGGCCTTCTCGTCTGTAAGGTGGAGACCGCAAGAGCTGTGTTGTAGGACTACTATAGAATTAAAGGGTGTAGTATAAAAAAATATGTATAATATTGACCAAGCACCTGAAACATGATTAGTGAAGTGATCTTAAAGTTTTAAAAAGACACTAATATCTTTTCTTCTTCTTATGACAACTTTAAAGTGTCTTCTCTGGGTCTGGCAGGTGGCGTGGTGGTTAAGGGAGCTGTACTCTCGCATGGCTGACTGTGGTTTGAGTCCTGGACCTGGCACCTTACTTTCTCCCTCCCCCCCCC
>NW_006159501.1:10613040-10615963 GCF_000334495.1 Tupaia belangeri chinensis
CCCAGTCCCTCTCTGGTCAAATTAAAATAAATTAAGTATAATAATTCTTTAAATAAAGTAAACCATCTTCTTTTCCTGGCCTTCCAAATTTCTTTGTAAACTTTAAATCTTTAATTTTAATTGAAGAGAGGACTCATGAGTCTTATTTGCATAGTGAAAGTTGAACTGCCCTATCTGATGGACTTGGTATACAGTGAGCAAAAACAGGTCATGATGCATGAATTTTTGAATTGCACTTACAAATAGTCTTTTAAAGGGATCGAAAGGGGGACCAGCAGATGGCGTAATGGTTACATCGCTGGATTCCCATGTAGTCCACCGCAGTTCTGAGTCCTGGACCCTGTGGGTTAAAACTCACACCAGGCGTGTGCGTGTGCATGCCCAAAATCTTGAGGGGAGAATAGAGGACAAGGGATTGTGACATGGTCATCCCCCGCCCCCCATGGGGTGATTTCTTGCTTTCTGTCTCTCCAGAAAATGAACACACCCTAGAGCAAAACTCTCTTCTCCACAAACACAAAAAGAATCAAAGGGATTATGAAGAAATGATTATAGAGTCAAGAAACCAACATTACTAATGTTATTTTCCTTCAAGAGAAACCAAAGGGGATTCTGTCTCTTTCTTCACTGGGTGAAGACTCAGTTACTTATTTTTTCTCCAAAATGCAGAATGTAGCCTTGTCACCCTCACCCCCCCGAGATAGCACAGGTCCCGCACATGCAAGGAGAACCTGATAATTCTATACTATTCTGTGATCGGATCACCATAGGCCATGTGAATTTGTTTAGTAATTCCAGCTCTTCATAGAAAAGAACAGTAGGTGTCCAATTCATTCCTTCATAGAACAAAATATTAACATGTCCTTGTCATGTGTCAGAAGTGATTCCCCATGCTCTGTGTAATTAAATTATTACAATTGTTTGAAGTAGAACTCAGATCATTTCTTTTCTACTCATGGAAAAAAAAGAGACTCAAAGAAGTTAACGACTATACCAGGATTCTCTTGGCTGCAGGCGCCAAAAATCTGGCTCAATGGGATTAAGCAATAAGGTAATTTATTATCTTATAGAACTAATTTAGAGACAGGGGAACTTTAGCATGGGTTGTTTGTTTTCGGTGGTTGTAAACAAGGCTCAAGTTCGTTCTGATTCTGAGGTCCACCACCCTGTTGTTGACTTCAACGCCCCTCCTGGTTTTAAAATGGCTGCCATAAACAACTAGAGTCCTGCTGCCTCATTTCAGTAGGAGATGGAGAGAGAGCCAGAGGGCAAGAAGCTATAGCCTTTCTAAGAGGCCTCTGGATTCTTTTTTTTTTTTTTTTTTTTAGATTTTTGTCATAGGGGGTTGTGCATTCACCAGGGAGGAGATAGACAGAAAGATACAGAGAGAGACAATGTGAGAAATAATGCTCCCATCCCCCCAGAGGGGATGGCCATGCCACAATATATTCTCCCTTCTCTCGGGATTTCGGGCATGCAGGTTAACCTGTGCAATTTTTAAGCTGCCAAGTTTGGGAACCAGACCACAGTCAGCCATGTAGGAGTCCAATGCCTTCACTACACCACCTGCTGGTCGCTGGATACCTTTTTCTTACAAATCATTACCTGGATTTTGCCACAGTTTTGTCCTTGATGAATCAGTGATGGAATTATTTTCAGACTAATTCCTCCCATGACTTGCTCTGAGCACAATTCTGCAACTTCCATTGTGTTGGAGAAATACTAAATATATGAAGAGTTCACCATCGTATCCACCAGATCACAGCAAAAGAATGAAAAGAGTTAACCTATGTCTCAGGGGCTCCAGGGACCAAGACTGGGAAGGTGGCTCTTAACAGATCTGGAAGAAAAAGTAGGCATATATGAGGAAAATCCAAAATTTCAGAATCTTGAAAGAAGAAATGACAGAAGAAAGTGTAGAATGAGGCTTTGGGAAAGGCTGTGAGCCAGGACGAACGTGGTGTGCAGAGCTGGGAGGCCAGGATGCTTTATTATGGACCCAGGAGCAGGCAAAATGGTAGAGTTGAGGCAGAACTACCACTGGTGGTAGTCCAAAATGTACCCAGTTTCAGTAGTCAACAGAATTATGACTGGGTGGGGAATTTTTGGCTAGACTCACTTCGTGTTGGGTATCTGACTCATAGGTATTTGGATGTAGAAACTATAAGTAATATTTTACATGTTAAATATAAGCTATATTGAAAAGTAGATAGCAATTTTTTATCTATTTTTTTCAGATTCCTTTTTTCATTTTGATTCACACCTGAGTATTTTATTTTCAGACATTTTTAATCCACTAAAACGTTACCTATTAAAAGATTAATAAACAGAACTGCATTAAGAGTATGAGATACATTACATTGGAAAATATTTTGGTAATATTGATAATTAGAGATGAACAAATGAGTCCTATCACCAAGCGAGTCATTCCTGGGTATATACCAGGTATATACCCAGCAGAAAGGTGTACATCTGTTTATCGTAAGACACACACAAAGTTGTTCACAGAGCATTACTTTATAATAGGACCAAACCAGTAGTGACTCAAATGTCTGTCAAGAACAGAACAGAGAGTGAGTCCAGAAAATGGTGTAGCAGTTACGTCACTGGACTCCCACATGACTGACCACAACTCCCACATGATTGATCATGGTACATGTCCCAGACCTGGCTTGAAACTCACACCAGGCACGTGTGTGTGCTTGCCCAAGATCCAGGCAGGAAAACAGAGGAGAAGGGATTGCAGCATGGCCATCTTCCCTGGGGGTTGATTTCTCACTTTCCATCTCACTGTCTCTGTCTCCCTCTCTCTCTGGTGAGCACATGTGCCCTAAGGCAAAAATGTCTAAAAAAAAAAAGAAAAGAATAGAGATACAGAACTTCTAGAATGGCAAGGTAGAAGCCAGGCAGAGCAATGCAATGA
>NW_006159501.1:10617051-10626140 GCF_000334495.1 Tupaia belangeri chinensis
CCAGCAGTTAGCGTAATGGCTATGTTGCTGGACTCCCACGTAGTCGACCATGGTTCGTGTCTCGGACCCGGGAGCTTAAAACTCACGCCAGGCGCGTGTGCATGCGTGCCCAAGATCCTGAGAGGAGAATGGAGAAGAAGGGATTGATTGCGGCGTGTCCATCCCCCCTGGGGGGGTGATTTCTCGCTTTCTATCTCTCTGTCTCTCTCTGTCTGTCTGACGAGCGCACGTGCCCTGTAGCAAAAACCTCTCCAAAAAAAGAAAAAAATAAATAAAAAGACCAAGAGTTGACAAATATAATAACCTAAATAAAAAATTCTCCAAAGAGCATTGATGCTAGATTTAAACTGTGAAGAAGTGACTTAAATAAAGGTCAATATAGATTATGCAATCTAAGTGAACAAATCCTCATAGAATTATGGAACACATGAGAGTTCTCAACATATATTAAGCAGAAGTACTGAAAGAAGTAGAGAGAGAACTGAGCAAAAAAAAAAATAAAGATTAAAAAAATTATGATAGAGTTTATTGCCTGTTGGTGATGACATGTATAGCATTCTCAGCTGGGCTGGTCTGAGGTATTTATCATGCTAGGTAAAATCTCTTTACAATCTAATGATGTATAGTGATTGAATCTATAAATAATAATAATAATTTTTAAAAAGAAGGAAAAAATTATGGCTGAAAACTTCCTAAACTTATTGCAACACATTAATCTATGTATTCTGGAAGCTCAAGTAGGAGAAATTAAAAACAGACACGTTACAGTCAAAGTATAGAGAGGCCAAGAAACAGAATTTCAGGATTAGCAAGATAAAATTAAGATAAAATTAACTTGTGAAGTACGAGAGAGCCTCAATAATATGTAGACCTGCTTCTGACCCGAAGCAATGGAGGCTAAGAGGTTCTGAGACCACTTTCTCAAAGTACTAGAAATAAAAAAAAAAATAAAAAAATAAAATCCTGTCATTCAAGAATCTTATATCCAGCAAAATTGTCTCTCAAAATTGAAGTCAAAATAAAGACATTCTCATACAAACAAAAACAGAGTTTATTGGTGACAGAACTATCTTATAAGAAATGTGGGGGTGGGACCAGCAGTTAGCATAATGGCTATGTCGCTGCACTCCCATGTAGTCGACCGCGGTTCAAGTCTTGGACCCAGCGGCTCAAACTCACGCCAGGCGCGTGTGCGTGCATGCCCAAGATCCCGAGAGAAGAATGGAGGAGAAGGGATTGCAGTGTGGTCATCCTCCCTGGGGGGTGATTTTTTTGCTTTCTGTCTCTCTGTCTCTCTTTCTCTCTCTATCTTTCTGGAGAATGCACGTGCCCTATAGCAAAAATCTCTCCCCCAAAAAAGAAAAAAGAAATGTGGGGGCCAGCAGATGGCATGGTGTTTTAGGTGCTGGATCCTGCATGGCCGACTCTTCAGTACAAGTCCCAGACCTGACAGCTTGAAAAACATGCTGGATGCATGTGCATGCATGCCTAAGACCCTGAGAGGAGAAGGGAGGAAAAGGGATTATGGTTGTGGCCATCATCCCAGGAGGTGATTTCTCTCTGTCTCTCTTACTGGTGAGTGCATGTGCCCTATGGCAAAACTCTAAAAATAAATAAAAGGAGCTGGAAGCAAAAAAGAGTTAACTCCTAGAGGACTCCACTAACATAAGGACACTAATCTGTGGGTACTGGGACGGAGCAAGAGCAGTGGTACCTTTAAGAAGAGGGAGTGGCTGGGCACAGCCCTCCTGGCCTGTGACCTGGGGCAAATATTTATTTCTTGATTTGGGTGCTGATTCACTGGGGAGATCAGTCTGTGAAACTAGCTGAAGTGAGCTCTGTTGATTTTGTACACTTTTCTAAAGGCATGTTATACTTCAATAAGAAATATTTTCTTTCTTTATTTTTAGTTTTAGTATAAAGTGTGTGTTCACCAGAGAGACAGAGAGAGATAGAAAGAGAGAGAGAAGACGCGATGAAGCATCCCTTACATCCCTTATGGGGAATGGCCATGCCACAGTCTCTTCTCTTCCATTCTCCGTGGGATTTGTGTTATGTACCCACACGTGCCCGGTGTGATTTTTCTGGAACTGGAAAAATGAAGTCAGCTGTGTGGGATCTAGAAGCCTTAATCTCCATGCCACTTACTGGCCAAAGAAAGACTTTTAAACAGTCTCAATGTCCTATTGTATTGTGTCCCTTATTCTGGTATGGAGAAGTGGCCAATTGCATAAGATTTTCAGTTCGGCAACGTGTTCTTTGTTGATTCAGCATATTATCTAAGTATCACATGCAGAGCCTTGAAAACTGCCCAGATTTCTGGACCAAGAAAGTTAACCGAACATTGTGACTACTTTTATTTCTCCAAGTACCCACTGAGTTGCCAGAAAATGTGTAACTGAGCTTAAACACAAGGAAGGGAGCCAACAGTGAACCAGATATTCTGAGCTATCTTGGGAGACAGAATGCAGATCAAATCGGATGGGTGGAAAATAAGAGTATCAGAGTGAGTCCTACCAGTAGAGGTGAGAGCATCGCACCCAGCGGGGCCCAGAAGGAGCCTCACATTTACAGTTGTGGAATACACGGAGCAGAGAGCCCCGTGGGCCATCAGCTGGGTGATTTGTGAATGACGGAAGGCCCCACTGGCACCACTGAGCCTGACTAGCCTGGGCTCTGTAGCCCCTTCACAATTTGGGTCTTGCAAAGCTGGTTGCAGTGACTTTGGCTGCCATCTGGAACTGCTGAAACCTTCTCTGAAGGTGACAGTCTGTGAGGGCAGAGCCTGTAGGACTGTGGGAGACTGGAGAGGTGCTCAGGGCAGCGGACCTCAGGCTCTGTGGCCCTCAAAGCCCCCAGAGAGAGGAAAGGGAAGCAGTTCCTGTGGGCGTGGGGGCTCTGCAGATGGTTTGTCCTGACCTCCATGACTGGTTCTGAGGGAGTCTCCAAGATCTCCCTCCGCTCCAAATGTGAGGTGGGGGCTGCGGCAACGCGGGGGGCTCAGCATCCTCCCTGAACTTGCTGGCTCAGGCTTCATGTGCCATGATAAGCCACATGCGCGTTAACCACAGGGATACTCTAGTACCAACCCCTCCTAGTCTGTCATAGCAATGCCACTCGCATACATTTCCTTCCTTCCCTGTGTGTTCTTTCAGATATGAGGGTGCAATTTCCCTCAAAGACGTACTAAAACACGGATTAACTTACTGTTTCAGTCAGGGAGGGAAAAAAAATAAATATTTCTCTCCAGAGAAATAAAACCAATAGAATCCATCAATCTAGGGAGAGAGACTGATGAATTGAAATTGGTTCATCTTGGGATCAGCAAGAGGTTTCATCGCTGGACTCCCACGTAGTTTAACAGGGTTCAAGTCCTAGACCCCATGGCTTAAAACTCATTCTGGGCACGTGTGTGTGCATGCCCAAAATCTTAAGAGGAGAATGGAGGAGAAGGAGTTGTGGTGTGGCCATCCTCCCGAGGAGGGTAATTTCTCATTTTCTGTCTCTCTATTGAGTATACTCACCCCATAGAAAAAAAAAATCACTCTAAAAAAGAAAAATAAATTAGTTCACGTGATTAGAGGCTGGTGATTCCAGAGATCTGCAGGATAAGCTGGCCAGCTGGAGACCGGGAGAGTCAGTTCTGCAGCCCCATCTAAGAGCCAGCAGGATCCAGACCTAGAGAGCTGATGTTTCATTCAAATCCGAAGGCATGAAAAATGCAGATGTGAAGGCAGTTAGGCAAGAAGAATCCTTCCCTGCTCAGGGGAGCATCAGCCTTTTGTTGGTTGCAGGCCTCCAGGAGACTGCATGAGGTCCCCGTCAGGGGTAGTCTGCTTTACTCAGCCTCCCTTTTGAAATTACTCCTCCAGAAAGACTTCCCAGGAACACCTAGAATCACATCTGACCAAATAGCTGAACACCCTCTGGTTCCAGAAAGATGTCATGAAATTAGCCATCTGATGTACCCATTGTTTTCTCAGTTAAGTGTGTCTTTACCAAGTACACGCCGCTGTGGACAGGGTGGGGGTTGGCGACATGCGTTGCATGCCTGTGGAGCTCACAGTTGAGCCCAGCAGCAATGCAGATCTTATAACTGATTATGTTTTCCATTGCTGTGGTCACCAGAGACTGAAACATTGATGGGAATGGCCAGTAGTTATGTGACATTCCTGAGCATTCATCTTTCTGTTCTTTGGTCTTGTCCTCCTCAGCCTCACCTTACTGCTTCTTTGTATTTTCACTTTACTATGATCTTTTCTTATTTTTATTTTATGATTTCTTACTCATAGTTAATTGTCATATATCACTATAGCACATGATCCAGTTTTTCAGGGGATGCATGCAGTTCATAACAATTCCCTGCAGAAAAATGAAACCAGACCACTAACTCTTGGTGCTCAGGGAGGTCTCCAGATGTAAGCCCAGAACCTTCCCGCACAGCGAGCCTCACACAGCATTGTGTCTCCTGCTGTGCTGCTATCTGGCCCCTGAGTATGTTTTTGATCTGCTTTCACCATCTGCAGAATAGAGCGGCACAACTGACTATGATAGAGTTTATAATATGTCTGCTGTGGCCGATGGTGTTTGCGGTGTAGACGCTGGGACATCTGTCCCTATGCTAACCCTGGGAGGAGGTGGTATGTTCCTAGGTCTGGATGCCTGACATTTTCTTACTAGCATCTGTTTTTATTAGGATTGAACTGTGTTTGGAGCCCTTATCCCAGTGAGATGGTACTGGGAGACAGGACTTTTAAAGTAGTAACTGAATTAAAATTAGGTGCTCGTGGTGGCCCCAATTCAATATGACTGGCGTCCTCATAAGAAGAGGAGCAGACGCCAGGGGAGTTTGCACACGAGGAAAGTCTGCATGGGCCCACAGCAAGAAGGCGGTCACCTGGGTGGATTAGAAAGACACGGGACAGCCCAGTGCCGCAGACCCCTCGACTCTGGAGTCCCAGCCTGACTGACCGGAACGGATGGCTGTTGTTTATGCCCAGTGCCATGCTGCTGTGTTAAGACAGCCCACCAGATGAGCACGTCTTTCTCTGATTTAAGCCCCATGGACCCCTGATCTCCCCTCCACTCAGGACTGAGGCCATCTCTCCAGAGATCCTCACCCCAGCCCTCCAGTATCAGGGAGAAATTTTTATGCATTAATCCAAGCACAGGTAAAGAGGCTGCAGAAAAGATCTTTCTTTACCTTTTTAAAAAATATTTAATTATATTTATTCATTTGTTTAATTTGACCAAACACATACACACACACATACACACACACATACACACACACATACACACACACATACACACACACATACACACACACACACACAGGGTGGGGAGAGAGAAAATGAGAAAGCAAGCAGCCAGGTCTGAGACTCAAACCATGGTCTGTAACATGGAAGTGCCCAGCACCTTAACCACCATGCCAGCTGCTGGTCCCCAAAAGGATCTTTCTAAAAGATGGCATTTGTTGTTCATTCTTCTTTTCTTTGGGACCATCAGGAGTTTTGACATTAGTAGCATGCTCCACCTAAGGACTGCAGCAATCCAGAATCCACGTGTTCTTTGAGCTTCAACAGCCGAGAGCACAAACGTCAGGGAAGACAAAGCCTCCTGCCACATCCTTACTCCCCTCTCCGCCCAAGTGTGCTGCATGCAGGCTGGGCCAGGGTAGTCCTCCCTGACTGCCTCGTGCACAAGGGAGGGCAGCTTACTCTTCCTAGAAGTTCCAACCCAGTCCCTCCCTTCTCCCCAGGAAAGAGCCTTTGGGTGCCCTGTCCCTCCAATGCAGGTGTCCCTGATGTGCCAGAACCAGCACTGAGGGAGCTCAGGATGGAGTGGACAGCCGCTGCTTTGCAGGGGAGCTGGCCTTAGGGAGAAATGTGAGAGCAGGCAGTAGCCAGAGAAGCCAAGAAGGGGAGTTAGACGGAGGCAGGACTCCGAAAAACACAGCAGAAAGCACGTTTGGAAGTTTATCAGCTACTAGTTTAAAATGCCTTGTAGAAATTTGGCCATGGATGAAAATACAACTAAGAGACAAAGTTTTGGCTTGAATAAAGGTAAAGTCTGTAAATGTCAGCCCCTGTTTAAGGCAGGCACTGACAGGACCAGTAACCGCACAGGCAGTTTCAGCCGTCTGTGAAGTCTCGGTTCACACTCTCAGGTTAAGACCGGGCACAGAGCCTTGCTTTGCATTACAATAAAGCACCCCCTCAGAGAGAGGGGCACGGACATGACCTGTGCAGGGCTTTGGGACACCTATCCCGTGGTGCAAGGTAGTACAGACCAGGGAGGGCACGGACCTGGCTTCACGGGACTGAAACATGTAATACGATGGCTTTGTTGCTCTGAGCCTCCGTTTTCCTGAGTGTGGAAGATGGGGGGCATTCTTTCCCACACGTGTTGGGAAGATTAACTGAGAATAGTATGTGAAATTCCTGACATGGAACCTGCCACATGAGAAGTGGCCGGAACACCTCAGGAAATACTCAACTTTACTGTGGCTGCGGCAGACCCTCTTCTAAGCCTAGCAGAGTGTGCTCAGTCTGGCCTGGGCTTTGTGACTTCGGGCTCTTACCTTCCCCTTAAACAGCCAGGTCTGATATTGTGGTTGTAACTGAGAAACTATGTTATCATTTTATTTTAATTTGCTATAGGTTACATGAGCTCACCAGCAAGAGAAAGTGAGAAAGCAAACTGTCAGGTCCAGGACTCAAACCATAGTCAGCCATGTGATAGTCCAGTGCCTTAACACCACATCACCTGCCCACCCCAGTATATATATGTATATATTTTTTAATTATAATTCTTATATTTATTTTCCTATTCATAAAAGAAAGAAAATTTTAGGGGCCATCCCCATAGCCTATTGGATTTCACATGACCAATTATGTGGTGCAAATCCTGGCCTCCATGGCCTGAAAAAGCATGCATCCCCCAAATCTAGACAGGAGGGAAGGAGGAAGGAGAAGAAATTGCAGTGTGATCATGCCCCATCAGGGTTGCTTTTTCCCTTTTCCTCACTCTTGGATTCTCTGTCTTTCTCTAGTAAGTGCATACTCCTTTTGGCAAATTATGAAGAAAAGATAGGAAAATTTTAAATCATAAAAATACAAAGGAAGAATAATCCCATACTTGGAGGGCCCTGAGACTGTCACTGTTAACTTTCTGGTGCAGGGTGTTTTTGTGCTATTTCATTCTGGCATCTTCATCCATAAGACAAAATTCACACACACACACACACACACAGAGAGAGAGAGAGAGAGAGAGAGAGAGAGAGAGAGAGAGAGAGAGAGCAAGACTGCCCTGGCTGGCTTATCTTCCATGTTTTGCTCACAGTAAAAGATTCAGCTGACTTCTCCCGTCCTCCCAAAGCTGTCCCCGAGGGTGCTTTAACGTCTTTCACCTCAACTTTGCGTCTTCTACTCTTAAACACCTTGCAGAGATGGCTCACAGTTTTCTTTCCAATCATTTCAGTTTTGTCTTCTAAACTAGTCCATAAATTCCAAGAAAATGGGTTTTTCCTGGTATCTCTTGTAGGGTGTGGCAGTGGGCTTCTTCTCTGAGGGAAGAACAGCATGAGAAAGCAGGGGCCGGGTAACAAGAATCCGGATAACAAAGATGGCTCAAATGGTCAACTGCTAGAAGGACGATGGCAGTTCAAGTTTGTCTTCATGGGAGGAAAGATTAGATTTCTTCTGTGTTTTCAAATACATGGTAAACTAAAAATGTAATGTTCCTTTTATTATTGTGAGTTCTAGTTTACATATAATCATGTACATTCTCACGGGGTTCAACCCATGGCTACACTGTGCAATAAACAAACCAAGGACATAGACACAGTCATCTTTTCAACCTATGTTTCTAGTTTTCTAATATGAAGAATCTTGGGAACCAGCAGTTAGCGTAATGGCTATGTCGCTGGATTCCCACGTAGTTGACCGCGGTTAGCGTACCGGACCCGGTGGCTTAAAACTCACGCCGGGCGCGTGTGCGTGCGTGCCCAAGATCCCGAGAGGAGAATAGAGGAGAAGGGATTGCGGCGTGACCATCCCCCCTGGGGGGTGATTTCTCGCTTTCTGTCTCTATGTCTCTCTCTGTCTGTCTGGCGAGCGCACGCGCCCTATAGCGAAAATCTCTCCAAAAAAAAGAATCTTCAAAAAGCATATTATGAAACAACTGTGCATAGATTTCAATATTGGTTTCTAATTTTCTAGAAGGAACACACACTTGCTGGACACACACACACACACACACACATGCAGAGAAGGAAAGTGAGAAAACACCCCACCCATCAGGGATGGTCATGCCACAGTCTTCTCCTTGATCTACTCCTCTTTTTGGGATTTGGGCACATAGACACATGTGCCCAATTTGTTTCTCAAGCTGTTGGGTCTGGGACTCAAACTGTGTTGACAGCCACGTGGGATCCAGCCATCTTAACCACCATCTCACCAGGTGGCTCTTAAAATTTTTCAAGCTGATATAAACTCATACATGAATCAGCTCTCCATGAGCTTTGTGAATCCCCTTGTGTCTGACTCTCCTACTGGATGAGGGGCCTGTGGGTGTTTTACTCTCCCTTACATTGTCTTTGCAGCCCCTCAGGGAGGGTCTGCCATGCTCACACACTCGTGGACTAGGAAAATGAGTTGTGCCAGGCGACCTGAAGGAAGGAGGGATCGTCAGGAAAGTCACGCTATTGAGAACTGCCATGTGCGAGGGAGTTTCCTAGTCTTGGGTCATCCCTGTCACATCGACCTAGGCTAAGAGTTTCACAAAGGATTGGGATCACTGAGGATGTTTTCCAGGGACATATTTCTGCAAAGGAAAAAGAGATACAGACTTAGGAGAGAGTGAGACTTCTCAAGAAAATGTGTTGGAGCTGTTGAGTTGAAGAGAATTCTTGTACCCTGTTTAATTGAAGTAATTAATCTTCTCTTCTTCTTCTTCTTCTTCTCTTCTTCTTCTTCTTCTTCTTCTTCTTCTTTCTTCTTTCTTTCTTTCTTTCTTTCTTTCTTTCTTTCTTTCTTTCTTTCTTTCTTTCTTTCTTTCTTTCTTTCTTTCTTTCTTTCATTTTTGGA
>NW_006159501.1:10626942-10628774 GCF_000334495.1 Tupaia belangeri chinensis
CTTTCTTTCTTTCTTTCTTTCTTTCTTTCTTTCTTTCTTTCTTTCTTTCTTTCTTTCTTTCATTTTTGGAGAGGGTTTTGCTATAGGGCACATGCACTCACCAGAAAGACAGAGAGAGACAGAGAGACAGAAAGCGAGAAATCACCCCCCCCTCAGGGGGAATGGCCACACCACAATGCCTTCTCCTCCATTCTCTTCTCGGGATCTTGGGCACACATGCACATGCGCCTGGCGTGAGTTTAAGCCACCAGGTCTGGGATTTGAACCATGATCGACTACTTGGGAGTCCAGTGACTTAGCCATTATGCCAATTATATAATCACTGCTGGTCCCAGTGATTATATAATTCTAAGCCAGGTGTTACATAGTGAGAAGACAACCTGCTCTATAATAATTACCACATGACTTTAGCCAAGGTCCTTGGCTAATTCTTGTGTCAATTTATTTGCTGGTAAAGGAGGCTACACCTTAAGAGGCATCCTTTTAAATGCCTTCCAACATGAACACACATCTTTCTGAAAGCGTGTCAAATGTGCTTTGTCTTTGGTGAGAATTGGCAGGTGCTCCCTGCCCACCTTGCCTATGCAACTTCACTTACATGTCTGTGTGATTTCCTTCTGAGCTGTAACCTCAAAAATTCTTCTCCATGTAAGTGTATGGACAGCCACAGTTGTGGAAGTAGCAAGGCTCCTAAAAAATTCTCCAGGAGCCTTAACTTGAATGGTGAAGCTCTCCTAGGTCACCTGCCATACTCCCTGACAGACCTCATGCACTGGAATTGTATTATTTGTTTCTTAAGTTCATTATGTCTTTTTTTTTTCTTTTCCTCCTACTGCAGTAGTTATCAAACATGTGGATACTTCAGAATCTTCTGCAGCACTCGTTAAGAGACAGCTTGCTGGGCCCCAGGCCCGAGTCTGTGAGCCATTTGGGACTTTGTGTTCCTACCATATTCTTACATGATGCTGCTGCAGCTGGCCAGAGGCCTCTGCTCTGAGAACTGCTGCTGTGCTGTCACCGAGAGTGAAGGAGCGACATGAAACCTGTGCTTGAAAGGACAGCAGGTGATGACACCAGAGAGTAATAAGTGAGCTAATGACAAGTGAAGCCGCAGAGCTGGCCACACCTCTGCAAGCAATTTAGGTTCTGAGTCAAAGTTGAGGCCACTCGTGGGAAATGTGGTTTGAGTAACATCCTTGAAACCAACATCTTTGCTCAAGTTCAAGTGTCAACAGCTTGCATGGAGTGCTGGGTCTGCTTGCTGGCTCCTGCTGGAGCCTCCACGCGTCTGTATATGAAAGTTTCAGTGCAATAGTCTTTGGGGCTTGGCAAGAAGGGCCATGCCACAGTCAAGAGATGGCAGTTCCAGAGAGCCTGACAATGCAGCGTTTGTGTGTGTGAGAACTTCCTTCCTCCGTAAAGCTCCGGGGAGCCTCTCTCCCCACGCTGCGGACAGGTTTCCCCTCCTGAGACTCAGAACTGGAGAGTTTGGTACTGCAGGGTGTTAAATGATATGGTGCTCTATACGGCCACAACCAGTCAGGACGTACCATGGAACCTCCCACATGTGCATACAGATCCTCTGAGAAACATGTTCTGCCATGTGGCTTGGCATTTTACTGCGTTAGAGGGTGAGAGACACTGGCCGAGTTCATAGAAGATCAGTATTATAGAGCACATATGTGAGTAATATATGTATTGATAGTCATGGGAAATGACAGAAGATAACAGGATAAATAGATAAAAGAGTTATAAAAATGAGAAAGAACTTCATGAGGACAGTAGTATGGGCCAGTTCAGAGGAAAATTCATTCTTGCAATTTCATACCTTT
>NW_006159501.1:10628793-10630474 GCF_000334495.1 Tupaia belangeri chinensis
CATACTCTGGTGACTGCAATGTCCTTAGTTCTCATAGTTAGAAGGAGTTATAAGAAAGCTCAGCTAGGTTCATTATTCTTGATTTAAGAAGGCAAAGTTATGCATACTCCACTCTCTTAAAATTTCTTTATTTAAGAATTATTTTATTTAACTTTATTTATTTATTTTAACTTGATCAGAGAGGGGGAGGGAGAGAGAGAGAGAGAGAAAGAGAGAGAGAGATTGAAAGTGAGAAAGCAAGCCACCAGATATAGGACTTGAACTGCTGTCAGCCATGTGGGAGTCCGGCACCCTTTACCACTATGCCACCTGCAGCCCCGAGGATTTTTAAGAATTATACAGGTAGTTTGGCTTACCGACCAGAAACCAGACTGCTTAGATTTGAATATCAGCTCTTCCACTACCTAGCCACGCAATCTTAGATAATTTACTTGATATCTCTGAGCATAGTGTTTTCATCAATACAATGGGAACAAGGATAATACCTATAGTGTTGGCTGTCAAGATGATAATGTACATGGTAATGTATTTGTCTTGATTGATATGCACCATATTCATGTTGAAAAACAGCAGTGTTGTACACTGTAAAGCTATGTAGCGATAAAATGTAAAATATATAAATTAATGAAAGAAGAAAACAGTTTCAATATGTTTATTAAATAGACATACTCCACTATAGTAGTTAGTGAAGCACTTTATATTGTTTATTAAATAAAATTTTCAAAATAAAATTTGAGATGCTTTGTGCTTAAAATATAATATACTGTTATACTTAGAAGCACAATATGTCCAAACATGTATTTTGATGATTTATTTAATAAATCATATACAATTTCTATCTTGGATATATACCCAAAGGAAATAACTGCCTTGTAGAGAGATATACAACTCTTACAGCATAATCCACAACAGTCAAGTCTGGAAGTAACCTAAGTGTCAGTGGATGAATGGATAAATAAACTGTAATGTATTGTCTTTTCTGTTTTTGGAGAGGATTTTGCTATAGGGTGTGTGTGCTCGCCAGACAGACAGAGAGAGACTGAGAGACAGAAAGCAAGAAATCACCCCCCAGGGGGGATGGCCACGCCACAATCCCTTCTCCTCCATTCTCCTCTCGGGATCTTGGGCACGTACACACACATGCCAGGAGTGAGTTTAAACCACCGGGTCCGGGACTCGAACCGCAGTCGACTATGTGGGAGTCCTGTGACATAGCCATTATGCTAACTGCTGGTCCCATGTAATTGTGAAATATTAGTCACCCTTCAATAAGAGCAAGATCTTGGGACCAGCAGATGGTGTAGCAGTTATGTCATGAACTCTCACATGGCTGACAGTTCAAGTCCTAGACCTGGTGGCTTGAAAATCATGCCAGGCACATATGTATGCATGCCCAAGATCCTGGGAAGACAATAGAATAGAAGAGAGTACAGCATAGCCATCTCCCCTGGGGGTGAGTTCTCACTTTCTCACTGTCTCTACCTCTCTCTCAGTCCGGTGAAGGCATATGCTCTAAGGCAAAAATTTCTTGAAAAACAAAACAAAACATAAAAACAAGATCTTACCATTTGCCACAATAAGGATGATCCTTGATGACATCATGCTAAGTGAGATAGGCCAGACACAAGAAGACAAATGTTGCCTCATCTCACTTACCTGTGGGATAAAAAAAAAAAAAAAA
>NW_006159501.1:10630640-10695999 GCF_000334495.1 Tupaia belangeri chinensis
GGCGTCCATCCCTGTTCATGTGGGAAAAAAAAAAAAAAAAAAAGAAAAAAAAAAGAAGAAACATGCAGAAATAAGGCAGGGTGAGGGTAATTGCCAGGGGTGGAAGAGGAGGAACTGGGGAGATGTAAGTCAGAGGACACAATGGAGCAAAGAGCAGGACAAACAAGTCTAAAGAACTCAGGTCCAGCCTGAAGACCACAGGTAATGCCATTGTACAGTACTGGGGATTCATCAGAAATGAATAGATTTGAGCTTCTCTGGCAACAAACAGAAAGCACTCGGTAATTATGTGAGGTGGATGTGCTAATTCCACTCATTATAGTAACCTTTTCAGAACCTCTATGGGTCCCATGATACCGTGTCGTATACCTTAAACATGACAAAATCTATTTCAAAAAATTCTCTTACAGGGTAAATTCTGATTGTGCAGAAGCTCCCCATGTTCTAGTACTGGTGGGAAGTGAAGTGTCTGCCTGACCGCATGTGGAGAGAATGGGAGCAGTGGGGTACAGCAGGACAGAGTCAATGCTGCCGGTCTCAGTTCCAGTTAGGTTACTCAGGGTCCGACCACCACATTCTGTGGCCCTCAGTCTTTTCTTCTGTTGATAAATGTAGGCTATTTACTTAAAGCATTAGTTTAAATTCTCCCTGGGCCCTCAAGAATTGGGGGCTCATGCAGCATCAGGGGACAGGGACAGGGAGTTGTCATTCTAAACTGAATTGAGCTTGGCAGGGTGGCATGTGATGAGGAAATGGGAGTGGAGTGGGTCTGGGTGCAGAGCTGGAGGTCACCTGGGCCATACTGCCTTGCCTGCTCTTCTTGCACCTCCCTGGTTGCTGGCCACCAACCTGGAAGCCTCTTAGCAGCTTCTAGTCTGTTCTATGGAGTCAGATGCAGAGGAAAGTACCAGAGAAGGCATCAGGAAGACTGGGTTTTGCTTATTGTTGTATTAACTGACTGTTAACTCGGGCAAGACACTTTCTGTCTCTGAGATACAATGTTTTTCCTGCCTATACAATAGCAGGCCAGGGCCCCTTCTAGCTCTGAGTTCATTAAAATCATTTTGAAGTACTGGCACTTTGAAAGACTCAGCTGAACCTTAAATACTTAGCTGAGAATTTTGTTGGTCTCACCTATGTTGTGCTTCCCATTGCTGGTCTCAAGGGCCTTTCTCACTCTCCTTCTTGGTTTTTAAGCCTCACTTACTTCCAAAAGTCCTTGCCCTGGGAGGCGAGCACCTAGCCATAGTGTCCTCTCTCTGTACAAAATCGCTTCGCCTGGTCAGTTTCCTGAGTGCTTTCATCAAGGAGCAATTGGAAACCTCAAAATACTTTAGACAACAAAGGAAGAGTAAGATATGGCAAAGTCATATCTAACAAATACATTTAGAAAGGGTATGTGAGAGGTAGCTCACATAGGAGATGTAAAGAAAGCCTGGACTTTGAAATTTTGAGCTTTATCTCACCATTCTTTATGCCTCACCTTCATCATTTGTGAGATGGTAATCAGTCAGAACAACCCAGCAGAATGGATGTACACAGCAAAGCCTGAACCTGTGGTTTCTGGGTGCAGATATTGGCACAATACTAAGTTGATAATTTTATTTTCTCTCTGTGTTTTTACTTTTCTTAGTTTAATGTTACTATAAGACAAAGGGGACTTTGTAATATCTCAGAGGTATTGTTTCAGTATGGAATTGGTACAGGGGTTGAGTCTAAAGGAGGACTTCATGTTCTATCTCTTCCTTTTCCCTTTTAGGGAGGATCAGCAGATATCAGAAAGGGCACAGAGTTTGGATATGAGGTTGAATCCTGGTTCTGCCATTTGCTAACTGTGGGGACTTGAACTTCTTGCCTGACCTCTGGTTTAGACTCCCCGTATGAGGCTGAACAGAAACACCTACCTCAGGACTACCCTGACACTTACCTGTGGTCTTCTGTAGAATGGCAAATACATAGGTTACTGCAAGTGCCAAGTTCTCTACAATAGTTATGGAATAGATAGCTTTTTACTACTTTTTAAGGTTTCATTTCTTGCTAGTACTTTCAATAGAGTGCTAGGGAGAAAGAGCACAAGTCCTTAGGGTAGAAATCATAGCTTTCACAGCCTTTTCCACAGCTCATCTGTTTTTAATTTTTTTTGTGTTTTAAAAATGTCTTGAAAATGCAACTGACATAATTTGATTTTCCCTAGCAAGTTAAATTCAAATACTTTCTAAATGCAAAATGTTCACATACAGTCCTGTTTATTGGCAGCTGCAGTCACCACTATTTAGGGGAAAGTATTACATAATCTGAGGTTTTTATTTTTTGTCATCTAGTTAATTTTCTTTTTCACAACCTTACAATGGGCCTTTAGTCTATTTCTCCATCTTTGAGCAAACAAAAACAATTGGAAGATTGTGTAATGTAAAACTACACCTCACCAGGCATTGCCAAGTTAGCTTTTCATCAGTTTCTGCACTAGCATCTTAGCTTTGGCCTTGAATGTTGACGTGGCATCGGTGTTTTCCTATTTGGGAAATTAGTTTGAGAACTCAATGCTCATTGTATAGTATCTGTTCTTGAGTTATGCAGCTCTCTACACGAACCCTTAAAACAGTGAGATGCAAATGGATCAAGCTCAGTCGCCACTTTAGGAGTACTCTTGTAAAGCATTCAGTCATTTGTGCCTTCATTCATTCTTCCATTTAGCAAAAGCATGAGCAAACACCTGCTGCATTCCAGACACACCGCTGCACCACTTGTCAGATGCAGAATTAATAGTTGGTATTATACTGGGGTAATGGACAGGGTGCTATAAAAACACAGAGGAAATCATGTTAGAGAGGGTACAACATTTGAGCTGAGACTTAGAGACTCTGTTTTCCTTAAATGAGCTTGCCATTTCAGCACAAACGTTCCCAGCCAATACAATGGGATGGCTCTGTGTCCTTAGAATGAACTCTGGCCAGTTTTGATACCTTAACTCCTATTAGTAGTTGAGCTTCACTTGGCCAAGCTGCAATCAAGGCATCTTTGATCATGCATGTTTATGTGGTGATGTGCAGTTGTGTGTGGTGCATGTGATGAGGTCTGTAGGTGTGTATGGAAAGGGGGAGCGAGGCACAGGCCAGGTGCTGACACAAGGTGTTTGAAGTTGTAAAATTTTTACCCACATGGACCTGAATTCATTCACTCAACAGCCCCTGTCCACAGGATAGGGCTGAGCTATTCAGAGAACCCAAGCCATTGCTCTTTGAAGGTCCTGGGCCAAGGGCAGTGCTAGGTGGGACTCATTTCATCTACACACTGGATATGCCTGAAAGTTCTCCCATGGAGGAAGCTATCAGAGGGGTGAGTACCACCTGTTCATATGTCCAGGTCTTGTAGGTAACTGAGGACTGACTGGCATAGGGTGACCAGGCAAGTCCCTTGAACAGCTGTGTGCAGGGATGCACAGCTGGGAGAGCCTTTGGGGCTGCTCCCAGGAGCTGGTCCCCACTGCTGCACAGAGGCCATATTTGGTAGCAGTACCTGCTTGGCAGTCCTCTCCTGGGCCTGCCATGGGTTCTGTGCTTCCTCAATGTAGGGCCTGTGCATTCTCAGGATGAGCAAGTGCCATGTGAGCCATGGCTTGAGAAGGGAGGTTGCCAGGCAGTGTGGACACAGCTGGACTAATTTGGTAATGGGAGCACCCAGGGTGACAGTTACTGAATCTTCTGTGGGAGCTAACCCAGTGCACACAGCCCTAGGGACCTGGGAAGGGTTGTGTTTTGCAGGGAGGACCTGGCTGCCCTTAGGAAGCAGAAGCCTGACTGAGGACTTTCCTTGATCTCTGGGTACCCAGGATTGACCACCAACTCTGCCCTCAGCCATGGTAAGGCCCAGCCCCTGGACATCACTCAATGTTCAGGTGGGACAAAGTGGCCCTTGTCCCTTGGGGAAATTACAAATTTTTTGGTGGCACAAAAGCAGTTTCTATAACATCTGGCTAGTAGGGGAGTTATTAAGCAAATAATTATGCCATATTTGAACTAAATTTAATCCTAGGCCCTGGAGAAAACATGATAACTTCAGAGACACAATTGCTGCTATAGTAGAATTTATGTTTTATAGAGGAAAGAGGCCAAAACTCATAGATAATCATGTAACAAGTGGCAGGCAGTGGTGTGTGCTCTGAAAGTACAGTGAGGCAGGACGGGGTGCTGTCAGGATCTCTTCAGGCTCAATTTGCATTTAAACGTGTGAGAACAGGGGCTTGGGCGGCTACTTAATTTTGCAATCTGAGCACTTCTCATGATATCATTTCTGACGTTCTGGCCTATGTAATTAGACAAGAGAAAGACAACAAAGATGTAAAAATGAGGAAGAAGACAATAAAACTTTACTGGAAGGCATTATTATATTCTTATATAAAAAAATTCTACAAACAGTAAGAAAATGCATTTAATAATAGAGACCTATTGGGCCAGCACATGGTGTGGTTGTTGAGGGGGCTGGCTGGATTCCCCATGGCCAACTGTGATTTGAGTTCTATACTCGATGATTTGAAAAACATACCAGGTGCATGTGCATGCATGCCCAATATCCTAAAAAGGAGATAGGTAAAGGAGAGGGGATTGTAGCATGACCATTCTCCAAGATTGGCGCTCTCTCTCTGTTTCTGCCTCTCTCTCTTCAAGTGCATGTACCTTCTGGCAATTTTTATTAAAAGGGAGGGAGCATGTAAAATTAAAATAGCTCTCTTTCACAAATAATAAAGTGGTCTACATACTAATCTTTCAAAGGTCTGTACTAAAGTAATTAGTGATAGTTTAGCAAGGTTGCATGTAATATGTCAAAAAGGAATTTTGGGATAGCAGATGGTGCAGTGGTTACATCACTGGGTTCCCATGTGGCTGACCACGATTTGAGTCCCAGACCTAGTGGCTTGAAAAATCATACCAGGCACATATGTGTGAGTGCCCAAGATCCCAGGAAGAGAATGGAGAAGAAGAGATTATGGCATGGCTATCCCCCATGGGGGATGATTTCTCACCTTCTCTCTTTCTCCCTCTCTCTCTCTCCAGAGAGCACACATCCCTAAGGTAAAAATCATGTGATTTTTCAAGCCAAAGGATCCAAGGCTTGAACTGGGTCAGCCATGTGGGAGTCCAGAGCTTTATCCAACATGCCACCTGCTGGTTCCAGGAATAGTTTCTTGTTTTTGTTTTGTTTTTAATTTCAGCAAAAACATGGTAAGACATAAAAATTCACTAATAATAATTAGTGACAAATGATAATATCAATAAGAATATATCTAAGAAAATCTTTATGGCTCTAGAATTTCTTTGTCATCTCCTCTTTATCTCCTTGTCTAATTTGTCACCACATCCCATTGGGTCTGCTCTCAAAGTGTGCCTCAAATCTTCCTGTGTCTTCACATCTCTGCAGTCTCCATTCTGGTCAATCATCCTTATCTTACACATTTATAAGGATCTCCTAAGAAGTCACTGTTTCTGTGCAACTCTCTCAACCCATTTTCTACCCAGAATTCAAAGTCATATTTGGAAAATGTGAATAAATAATTTCCTGATGACAATTCCTGAGTAAATGCCCATCCTACCTCCAACTGAACTTAACAACAGGCAGACCTGCACACTATACGCTGGTACTATATGTCTCTTTTATTAAATGCATTTTATTACTGTTTGTAGAATTTTTATCTAAGAATATAATCATGCCTTCCAGTAAATTTCAGTTTTATTGTCTGCTTTCTCATTTTTGTATCTTTGATGTCTTTCTCTTGTCTAATTGCATAGGCCAGAACTTCAGAAATGGTAAGATATCATGAGAAGTGCACAGATTGTAACAATTGTTACCAGACTCTATGTAATCTGACTACAGTCTGTTTCTCCACTTCTGCTCACATCATGTGCATGTTCAGTCTTTACCCCCCAGCCATACCAAAGTTTTTTTATTTCTTTTTTTTGAGTCTTTACACCCCAGCCATACCAAAGTTTTTTTATTTCTTTGAATATTACAAGCTCTTTCTCATCTCTGACCTGAATTGCTTTTCCTATCTCCTACTCATTTTCCAGATTCCAGCCCAACTATCTCTTCCTCAAAAAAGGATCTCTCTGAACCTTAAATCAAAATTAACCATCCTGTTATTGTTTCTTATATCATTCTGTGATTTTTACTTTGTAAGATTTGCACAATTTGCAATGACATATTTCTTTGTTTAATACTACCCAAAATATCTTTTTCCCACTGCATTCAAAGTTCCCTTAGGGTATAACTAGACAAATATTTATTTTTGCTTACCACTGTATACCCAATATGCCTGGAAATAGTAAGCAATGAATACATATTATTGAATTCATGGATGCATGAGTGAAATTACTTGTATGATTTCAAGTAGTTCCCTTACTTTCTGTGCCATCTGGCTTACTCAAATTTATCTAACCACCTCTTATTTTACAGAATATTAATAGAACACCAATAGGTAATTGTGAGAAAGAAAGTGACATGAATTGATTACCTTTGTACAAGATTATCCTCATTGCAATTGAAGAATAAATTGTGGTGAGGCAGGAAAAAGCAAATGACTTTATGATGAACATGCAAAGATATACCAAGAGAGGTGACATGTGATTTAGTTGTAGAATCAATGACATTTGGCACTAAATTGTATTTGGAGGTGAGAGGAAAGGAGTGATTAAGGATTTAGAACATCAAATGGAACAACTTGAGTGGCCATGTGTTGTGACAAGGACACACTAGATGAATATATTTGAAGGGTTTATAACATTTGAAATGACTTCTCTACAAGCCCATGAACTAGTCGAATAAGGACGTTGACCATTTTCACATCTTCATCACCCTGGAGTGTAGTTGGCTCCTGAGAAAGCTCTCCAACTTCGTCTTCATTATTCGAGCCACACTGGTCTTCTTTTCTATTCTTGAAAAAAGCAGATTTTAGGGACCAGCATATGGCATATGGTTATATTGCTGGAGTCCCATGTAGTCGACCATGGTTTGAGTCCCAGAACCCGTGACTTAAAATTCACGCCAGGTGCATGTGCATGTGTGCTCAAAGTCCTGTGGGGAGAATGGAGGAGAGGGGATTGTGGAGTGGCTATCCCCTCTGGGGGATGATCTTTTCTCTCTCTCTCTCTCTGATGACCACATGTTCCCTATGGCAAAAAAAAATCTCTCTTTAAAAAAAAAAGAAGGAAAATACCAGATTTATTCCTCCAAGGGATTTCCTCATGATCATATCTGGGCTGGCTCCTTTCTGACATTCAGCTCACAGCTTAAAAGTCTCCTTCACAGAGTGGCTGTCCTGGTCCATACAATCTAGTTTCTAAAACTTGTCATCTCTACAGAGCTCCTTGATGTTTAGTTCCCTGCATGACATTTCTTCCAAGCATATGTGTTTCTTACTTGTTTACTTACATGTTTTCTGTACTCACCCCCACCAAGTAATATCTCTATGAGAGCAGAAATGGTACCTTTCATGATGGGAACTGATCAATAACACTTGTTGAATATGGAAATAAATGCACAGCCCACAAATACCTGAGAATTTTGCTGATCTTCCAAAGAAACTAGGTCGGCTGTTCTCCCGGAGAGGACAGGGGACAAAGCAGTGTGCTGTGACAGAAGCAGGAGAAATGGACCAGGGCTCCTCTGATTTATGTTGCAGCAGAAGTTCTTTTTGTTTTCTGACCTCTGTCCTGGGAACAGTGATTTAGAAAATGAAGGGGTGGCACTAGGTGATTATGCCACATACACGTATTTGTCTGGAATGATCTCATTTTGTAATAGTGACTGAGAAATGAGTGAGAGCATGAGTGGCAGCTGCTGTCGACCTCCATGGGCTTTCACTGAACTCTGGGTGCCAAGGATCATTCTGTTGATAATCTTTCCTCTGGCTGCCTTGACCTTTCATTTCCGCACTTCCCCCCTTCCCCCATGTTTTCAAGACTTCTTGTATTCCTCCCTCAGCAACTAAACTTTAGTTATTCTTTTCTTCATGAACTCATGTATTCCATTCATTTTCCTTATATCAGTTTTGTCCGGGACTGGCAGGTGGTGTGGTGTTAAGGCCCTGGACTCCCACATGGCCAACTGCAGTGCTAGTCCTGGATCTGGGGGCTTGCTTTCTCACTTTCTTTCTCTCTGTATCTCTCTGGTGAGTGCACATGCCTTATAGCAAATTAAGAAATAATGGATAAATAAAACTCAATAATTAATTCTTTAAAAAATTATTTTCAAGGCTCTGATTTGGAGCATCTTGCTGAGGCTATGCCACATGGCCAACTGCAGTGCTAGTCCTGGATCTGGGGGCTTGCTTTCTCACTTTCTTTCTCTCTGTATCTCTCTGGTGAGTGCACATGCCTTATAGCAAATTAAGAAATAATGGATAAATAAAACTCAATAATTAATTCTTTAAAAAATTATTTTCAAGGCTCTGATTTGGAGCATCTTGCTGAGGCTATGTGCAGGAACAGCTCAGCTATGCTCAGAATTACCCTCTGCCATTGCTCACCTGAATGCTTTAACTTTTGAAGGTCAAGAACTTGTAGAGAAGTGTCTATGCCCTTCAAGGTGTTTACCTTGGTCTGGACTTACAATACATGAATTGGTGAAGTTAAAAATATTGCTCTTAACCTCTTTCCAGGTTTCCATTTTTTAGTTCATTTGCTGCCTTCCCATTATTTCTTTTCCCTTCATGTGACGTATCCCTGGACTATCAGCTAATCTAGAAAATGAGAACAAGTCAGTTCTGCAGTGATTGTAAATTTTAATCGAAACCACAAATGTTCAGGTAAGAACATTTTCTATTAATGGATCCAAAGATGTTCAAGCACATGATTTTTGGAGTTAAGTAGCTCGATAACATTTACACAGAAACAGCAGCTGGGGCCCACCTGGAAGTGCAGTGGCTAAGGAAGCCGCATCTCACATGGCCAGATATGATTCTAATTCTGGCCCCGGTGGCTTGAAAAACGTGCTGAACACATATGCATGTGTTCCCCAAATACCAACAGGGTGAAGAAATGGAGGGAGAAGGGATTGTGGCATGATCACACTCCACTGGGAGGCGCTTTCTCCTTTTCTCCCCTGTACTCTCTCTCTCTCTGGCAAGTACATAGGCCCTCTGGCAATTAAAAAATAAACAAATGTTAACCAACAGTTGGCGTTATGGCTATGTCGCTGGACTCCCACGTAGTCGACTGCAGTTCGCATCCTGGACCTGGTGGCTTAAAACTCATGCCAGGCGCATGTGCGTGTGTGCCCAAGATCCTGAGAGGAGAATGGAGGAGAAGGGATTGCGGCGTGACCATCCCCTCTAGGGGGTGATTTCTCACTTTCTGTCTCTGTCTGTCTGGCGAGCGCACGCGCCCTATAGAGAAATCCTCTCAAAACAAAACAAAACAAAACAAAACAAAACAAAAAACCAATGAAGAGCACACATTTCCACCTCTCACCTCTCTATTTCCGCCTTAGAAAAGGTCACTTCTGACCTACTACACCCTCTTTTCTGTGGTAATTACTCACACATTCCACCGTATGCTTCTATCTCTCGACCTTTTTCAATTTAGATGCTCTTTAATAGTTTTCCAATGTGTAAAATGAAGATTTACCTTAGGCCGCTTCTGGGTGAACATGTGTGTGCAGAGTGCACACACAAACACATCCATCACCTCTTTCTCAACAAAGTGATGCTTCAGATACATTTGAA
This sequence comes from Tupaia belangeri chinensis, assembly GCF_000334495.1. Taxonomy (NCBI): domain Eukaryota; kingdom Metazoa; phylum Chordata; class Mammalia; order Scandentia; family Tupaiidae; genus Tupaia; species Tupaia belangeri. Next base: position 10,640,356 of record NW_006159501.1, read on the forward strand.
GGATCTTTTCTTCCTTGCAAAATGTTTTTCTTCGGAATTAATACCTTGTCTCTTTGTATCCCTTTAGATTTCTAAGTAGTCATAATTAATGCATCCCAACAGAAGGATAAATCTATTAACCCAGATCATCTTTTTGCTTAATGACAACCATTGGGAATCTTCTGTCTTCTCTAAGGAGCTAGACCTGTGTACGACTAGTCCCACGGGAATTCCCTCTGTAAATATCCTTAGTCATAATATTTTTCTGTCTTCTCAGTTAGGTCTGTATTGTCTTCCCCTGGAATTTGTCTTTCTTCTTTCTTGATTTAATCCCTAAAGAACTGGAGTTTGTCCTCTTGTGAGGATTTTATGGGAAATAAAATTTTAATAGCTTGTTTATCTGAAGGCAATATTCTACCCTTTAACTTAACTAACGGTTTGAGTGCAAATAGAATTTCATATAAAAAATATTTTTCTCACAATAATTTTGAAGACGTGGCTCATTTCCTTCCAAAGTCTTGTGCAAATGTCCTCTTCCTGAGTAACAGCCTCTCAGATCTTCGTGCTTACAACAGTGACTTGTGACTGGTCACGAATTTCTGGGTAGAATGACAATTCTCATATTGAATTCCTTGTGCTGGCACTCAGCTGGGGCATGGCTGGGGCCTAGAATCTCCTGGAACGGCTGAGAGGGCTGGGCCTTTGTCTCCTGAGGAGCTTCATCCCTATGGGGCTTATCTGACCTGGAGTTCCTCACAAGGGACCTGTAGTGTTTCAGAAAGGCAGGTCCCAATCACAACACCAGCTTATTCATGGTTCTCCTACATCCCGTTTGGTGATGACCCACTGGCCAAAATGAGCTCCCTGACCATGTCTGCCGTCAGTGAGAGATGATGATGCAGAGTGGGCACTGAAATGTTTCAATCACCAGCAACTTTAGTGCAATAGTCCATAACAGTCCACCCTGTAGCCCCAGTGACGTATGCCCCTCCATATGCAAAGCACACACACGTTCTAGCGAGATCCTTACAAACTTACCAAATCACATCAGGCCTGAAGTCCATCTCATGTCCACATCAGTCCAGGATATGAAGCAGGCTCAAAAAGGCTTTTGGGTCCAAAGATGTGTGAATTAAAAGGAGACATGCTATCTACCCACGGTGGAGAGGTAAGAACTGAGTAACTGCAGAAGTGCTCTTCTTGGGAAGAAGGAGGAAGAGGCAGCACACAGAGGTCAGTGGTCCACAGTCTCTAGTTCTGAAATCCAGCTGTTCACGTGTTTCCAGGAGCCATGTCTGGGCACATGAAATAGTCCTTGACCAGGCCCAGTTCTATCCCTTAGGTGTGGCTCTCCAGTTCATACTTCTCTATGTTGCTTGGTTCCACTCTCTGGAATCTTGCCTCTCAAATATGTTTTTCTTCTCATAAGAAATAGGCCATGAGCCAGCAGGTGGCATGGAGGTTAAGGTGGCTGGATCCAATATGGCCAACTACATGGTTCAAGTCCTGCACTGTGTGGCTAGAACAAACACACTGAGCATGAGCATGCATGCTCAAAATCCTGAGAGGAGGGTGGAGGGGAAGAGACTGTGGCATGGCTATACTCCCAGTGCGGTTGATATCTCACCTTCCCCTTTCTCTGTAAAGCACACATGCCCCAGGGCAAACTCAAAAAAAGAGAAAAAAAATAGGTCATCTTTTATATAACTTTCTCAGACTTCTTATTGGCTACAGGAAGTTGAAAGCCCCAAAGGACTTTTTTTTTTTTTTCAATAATTTCTACCTTCTTTTAGTTCAAAATTTAAAAGCTGTGTATTATATGAATTTGATTTTAATTCACTCTATGTCCCCCAAACCACACCCATAATATTTTTTGAATCATGGTCTATATTTACAGCTGCAATGAGACAACACTTTAAGATTCCTGAAAGCGTTTTATTCCCTAGCAGAGAATATATAAGATAGGGTCCTCCATGGCTTTAACAAAGGATCTTATGACCACATCTTTGATTTAGTCTTTACCCTGAGGACTTTTCATGTTGAGAGTCTTTTGCTAGTTAGAGAGCCTGGAAATGTGAAATAGTTTTATTTTCCAACCCATTAAGTCTGGATTGGAAATTCTGCTTGCATAGTGAATAGTTCTGTCTTCAGTGCATCTTTGTCTTCCCATAGCTTATCATATGGAGTCAGCAGAAGCCAATTGGCACTTTCAGTATTCGTCTTAGAAATCTTATCTGTATGCATTGATTAATTTGGCATCCAGCAGTTTTCATCACTTGCTTCATTACTATGAAACATGCTTTATCATCTTTTTAGCCTCTGGTCTCAGTTTTGTGACCGCACTTCCAGTGTTCACTCACAAGCTTCTCACTACCCTGTTTGCCTCTGCTGTTCCTTCCTCACGCCACATGATACATGTGTTATAGCAATGTCTTATTTCTAGGTAACTTGTCTAATTTAGTGATGTATTGCTACACAGCAAGGCATTCTAAAATACAGTCATGTAGCTCTGAAAACACTTGAGAAATATTATTATCATTATGAGTCCAGAGGACACTCAACATGAAGATATAAAAATTACTTTATTTTGTGTGAATGGAAGACAACAGAGTGAATAGCAAACTAGTCACATTTATTGATTTGGGGAAATGTGAACTCCCAAAGTCCAAGTAGAAGTGTTCAGTATCTTCTGTCTTCAACAAACGCATGCTGCATTACACCAAAACCAAAATCAAAACCAAAACAAAAAACAAAAAACAGTACTTTATTTTTAAGATGTATTTTAATTAGAGAGCTGATTGCAAATGCACATACTTGGCACTTGCAAGGAGAGGTGGATTGGTTTGCCTTTGCTTCTTTGAGTGGACTTCAGTAACAAATACCACGTAGCAATTCAGAAACGCTGGCTCCCAGTGTCATTCCTGACACCAAACTATGTGACCTTAGGCTGGCCATCTCATCGCTCTAGCGGGGCTCTCATCTGTACTGTGGCAAGGTTAGGCCATCTGCTCTTCATCATCTCTGCTAACCTTAGCAGTCAATGACAGAATAATTTGAGTCTTTAAACAAATCTCCATCTGGGAATTGGACTTCCATCAAAAACCAAACAGACATGTTATTATTTTGGGGGAAAACATCTGAGTTAATTTTAATAAAATATCTTGAATTATTTTAGTTAAAGTACCACGACAATCCCAAGCTTTTATTTGCTAATAACTTTGCTCCTAAGGCAAACTAGTAGGAGTAAATCACTTTCTTAAAATATGTTGATCACTCACTCCTCAGAGAATAAAGTGATTCAGTTAATTAATTTAATTTCAATGTAATTGCATGAAAAAGTGAGTGTTAAATTTGTTGGGTTAGTGATGAAGAAATGTTTACCTGATAAGCATGGGTGCAGTTTGTACAGAATAATCTGTATTTATTTCTTCTTAATAATTTTATTTTGATTCTCAGAGAGGTTGTGTACAGACAAGATAGAAAACATTCACAAGAATATACTCTGCAGGGATTAATTGAAAATCTTTCCAGAGACATGAAAGTAGACTGCATCTTTATATTGCAAAATGAATTCAGCTCTCCAAATTGACAGTGTCCTTTGAGCAGATTAATTATTTGCAACTTGACTATAGTTCATCAGATAGAAGATTCAAACTCAGAAATGAAAAATTCATATCACTTCGAAGACCTTATTTGTTAAATAACAAGACATAAAACAGCTGGTTCCTCTTTTGGGTTTTGCTTCCTGAAAATTTGTAATCTTGGGCAGCTCAGTAAACTCCACTGAGCTTTACTTTCTTTGGTTACCGAAGGATAAACAGAGATAACAAGTGCAAAGAAATTTTGTAAAATATAAATTGCTATTAAATGCTTATTTACATTTGTGGTGTCATTACAATTTACTTCTTTTAATCAAAGGCTTTTTAAATAAATGAACAAGAAAAAATATGAAGTAAGATTTTTATTCCATATACAATCAGTAAGTTATTTTGAAAAATTGATAGGTCTTAACAGTATTTGCCTCATTCCTGATATAGTATATAATGTTCTACATAAGATATTTTATTACATTAAATACATAATATGACAATACATTAAGACAATAGATTATATTAGCTAATACAAGTAATGTAATGTGTAGTATATTAATAAAAAGTTTGGGATATATTATATATTCATATATAACAGAACCACATATATTGATTCATTATGTTAATATAATATAAAATATGTTATGTGTTATATTTTACACACACACACACACACACACATATATATATATATTACATGTAATATACTATGTCCATATAGAAAGATAATCCATCTTAAAAAAATATTCCATATTGTAGGCCAACTCTGCAGTGCGTGAGTAATGTGTTGTTAAAAAGAAGCCATGTTCCACATGGTGACCCTGGGTTAAATACCTGGCTTAATCTGAACATACCAGGCACATGGGCGAGTGGCCGGTATCTGAGGGACTGGGAGGACTGGAGGAAGGGGACTAAAAGCATGACCAGATTCTGGGGAGGTTGCTCGTCTTTCTCTCACTTTTATGCACGTGCATGTACTCTATCGTCAATAAAGATAAAAGTCACTTAAAAATATGCTATATTGCAAATATTTTTCAAATTAATAAATAATTCCCCTAAACTTGACTTTAAATGCAGTTGTAATAGTTAATCTTCTCTAAGAACTTTCATTTTTATTATTTCTATTGGTCATTCATTAAATCAGTCATTATTCAGATAAGTTATTTAAATATCTTTCAAATTAAAAAATTAATAAATGATACGGTGCTATGGTTTTTAAACACAAATTATTAGCAATATCTTTGACTACTGTGGTGGGATAGATTCCTAGAAGATTCTGGAATTAATGGGTCAAAATTATGAAGTTGACATAAATTGCCAAGTTACATTAAGCAAAATGTATAAAAGTTTATAACCATTTGTGCTTTACAGGTAAAATGAGAGCATTCATTTAATAGGGCATGATCTCCAAAACTGAGTAAAATACAATGCAAAAACAGTCTTATAACTATAATACACATATATTTTTATTATTATAGAGTTATACTGTCCAAAGCAGTAGCCACCAGTCACATAATTTAAATTTAAATTAACTAAAGTTAAATACAATTAGAAATTTAGTCTTTTAGTTGCACTCGTGGCATTTTCAAGCACTCAGTATTCACATGGTGCCACAATGCAGGCATATCTTATATGTTATAGCACTTTGCTTTATTGTACGTTGCAGGTATTGTGTTCTTAATTGAAAGTTTTTGGCAACTAAGTCTATTGGCACCATTTCTTTCAATTGCATATGCTCATTTGTGTCTGTGTCACATTTTGGTGATTCTCACTTTATTTCCAATTTTTACATTATTATTTTATCTATTATGGTGATCTGTAATCAATGATTGTTGGTACCATTTTAATTGTTTTGGGATGCCGTGAAATATAAGATGGTGAACCTCATTGATCAATACTGTGTGCATTCTATCTACTCCACCAATTGGTCTTTCTCCCTCTCTCTCCCTGTTTTAGGCTACCCTATTCCATGAAACACAAAAATACTGAAAATGAATAAAGTAATAATGGTCTCTAAGAGTTCTAAATAAAGTAATAATGGCTTTTATTTTACATTAAAAGCCAGAAATAGGTTAAGTTCAGCGAGGAGAGCACTTCAAAAGCTTTTATAAGTTGAAAGCTAGGCCTTTTGTACTAGTTAGCCAAGTTGTGAATACAAATAAAACATTCTTAAAGGAAATTAAAACTACTACTCTAATGAATACATGAATGTGAAAAAGCAAAGCAGCCTTATTGGTGATATGGAGAAACACTTTAATGGTATGGGGAAAAGTTCAAACCCATCACAACGTTCCTTTAAGTCAAAGAATAATGTAGATCATAGGCCTTAACTCTATTCAGTTCTATGAAGACTGAGAGAGGTGAGGAAACTGCAGAAGAAAAGATTGAGGCTAGTAGAGGTTTAAGGAAAGAAGCCATCTGAGGTCAGCAGGTGTTGTAGTGGTTAAGGTGCTGGACTTCCTCATGGGCAAATGTAGTTTGAGTCCCTGACTCAGCAACTTGAAACTTAAACCAGGTACATGTACACATGAGCTCAAAATCCCAGGAAGAGAATGGAGGAGAAGGGATTGTGGTTTGGTCATCTTCCCCTGGAGGTGATTTCTTGCTTTCTCTCGCTCTGTCTCTCTAATGAGTGCATGCACCCTATAGCAAAAATCTCTGTCAAAAAAAAGAAAAAGAAAGAAAGAAAGAAAGAAGCTATCTCCATAATATAAACATGCAAGGTGAAGCAGCAAGTGCCAGTGTAGAACCTACAGCATGTTATCCCAAAGACCTAACTGAGACAATTGAGGAAAGTGACCACACTGAGATATAGATTTCAATGTAGATAAAATTGCTTTTCTTTGGAAAGGAAGATACCATTTTTCTAGCTTTTCTAGCTAGAAAGCAAAAGACAATGTCTTGCTCCAAAGCTACAAAGGACAGACTAATTATTTTATTAGGGGCTAATGTAGTTGGTGGGTTTAAGTTGAAGTCAATATTGACTTACCATTCCAAAAAATCCAAGGGCCCTTAAGAATTGCAATAAATAGAGCTGACTCTGTGGTATGGTAGTTAAGGCAGTTGGATATTACATGGCCAACCCTGCAGTTCAAGTTATCAGACCCAGCAGCTAGAGGAACATGCCAGGCACATGTGTATATGTGCCTTAAATCTCAATAGGATAAAGAAATGAAATAGAAAGTACTGCATGGTAACCATTCCTTTTGGGGTATGCTTTCTCCTTTCCCTATCCCTTTCGTTCTGTCTCTCTCTCTGGTGAATGCATGTGCCTTCTGGGAAAAAGAATTATGATAAATGTACTCTGTCTATGTACTATAAATGAAATAAGAATGCCTAGATGACAGCACATCTGTTACCGTTTGATTTGCTAAATATTTTTTAATTTCATTTTCTTTTATACATTCAATCACATTATTTAGCTTACAAAGTGAATATTCCAACTTGTGAACATTTCTATTTTGGATATGTTCATTTTCCATTTTACCTTCTAAAAGCTTTCACTAATTTCTAAGAAAATTATTATTTTTTTCTATATTTTATCTGGTACTTTGCTTAATTTACTTAATGAGTATAATTTTTCAGTTGATTTTTTGGTCTAGAGTATAATTTTTGTATAATATTTAAATTATATTTAATTATCATTTGGTATATCTAAATGTATTTAATATATTTAAGTACAACCTTTAAATTACAAATGTACTATTTTTCCTTTTATTTAAAATGTTTTGGTTGTGTTCTTATCTTTTTCATTCACTAAAACATCTTAGCCACTTTTAAACATTTTAAACTTATAATTGTGCTTGCATTTTTTGATTTTAAAAAGTCATATTGAGAAAATTTAATATAAGTTTTAAAAAGCTCTAGTTAGTCATATATAAAACAGTTTTGAAATAGTTGGCGTGTTTCAATGATAAATAATTTTTATTGAATGTTTTCAATTGCTAACAACGGTGTTTTTAAGAGAAGAAAAAATACCTTAACTAAAAGCATGAATCAAATCTACAATTTATAGGAATGTGCATAGATAGCTTCAGTTATTTAGCAAAATGGCCAACTAGCACTGAAGGTCATTGGTGCCATTTTGAAAAATAAAATTGCATTGCTAGATTTCCACTTCTCCCTTCTTTGGGCAGGACTAAGCAGGAAGAGCATGGAGCTGGTGTGCCTGCATTCCTTAGCTGTATCTGCCCAGCCTCAACTGGATCAGCTGCTTCTTTCTCTCTGCCCTTTCCTTGGTGTGCAATGAAAGATGCGGAAAACTGCTACAAGTTAGTCACTTCCCTATTTCCCTTTCGTTTTCTATCCTTTTCTCTTTTTTGGTATGTTGTTATAGAGTGTGTGTCTTTGCTGGAGAGAGACAAAGAGAGAGAAAGGGAAAGTGAGAAAGGATCCCTTAAAAAGAATGGTCATGCAACAATTCCTTCTCTTCCATTCTCCTCTCAGATTTTGGCCATGTATGCATATGTACCCAGTGTGTTTTCCAAGTCAGCCATGAGGGGATCCAGTGGCCTTTACCACCATGCCACCTTACTGACTTTTCTTTCTTTTACTTTGCAATCCTTCTAGGCTGTCTTTAGAGAGCAAAGGCCAGGCAGCTTCCTGGTCATCCCTGTTCTGGATTGAGCCATCAGTCTCCTCAGTGTCCATCACCTCACTGTCTCCAGATTGAGGCCAGAACTCTGCCCACTTCCTGAATAGCAACAGATGTCTTGGCTGGCCTCGTGAGCACTGTTACCCTCTCCCCATGTTTTCTCACTATCCATTGTTTGAAGGCACTTTAGTACAGGAGAGCGTGTGCAATGTCTGAAGTCCTCTATATGTTTACTGCTTTTGCGGGTTTGCTTCAGAGCTTACAGGGATGTGAGCACCTGTACCACCTTGCTTCAGCAGCCCCCCAGCCTCTCCAGGGCAAGGGCATATTTCCACACTTAGATTGTTTGTAAATGTCTTCAAATTCAGGTTTCACTTTCAAGGAACTGAAGCTTGCAATTTGATGACATGTTTCTTCTTCAACAATGTAACAGAGTGCTAGGGGCAATGTTGCACCCCTGTAATTCCAGTGATTTAGGGAGGCTGAGAGTGAGCCAGATGTCGTGGTTTGAACTTTGGATCCCCATTACACAGCTGGCTGAGGCAGGATGATCAGAACTTAGGGAGACACTGTCTTAATAATAATAAATGTTTATGTGATTAGTATACACATTTCGAAGAAAAGATCTTGGGCCTATATTGAGTTAGCGATGAACAAGTATAATTCTGCATGTTTTAAAGCAACATAAAGTATTTAATAACATTTTTAATTTCCAGTGTTAAATTGTTATTTTTATTCATTCTCAAATTTTATAGTGGTGTTTTGAAAATTTGGTAAAATGAATTGGATAGTTGTCTATGCCCATGCTCTATTTTGTTAAGTATTTTTGAATTCCTTCCTAAATTAAAAAATAAATCATAACTTTATCTTCATTAGTCTTCTATTCATTCTTGCAACTATCTTGACAGTTTATAAATTTTCAGAAAAGTATCCATTCAACGAGGTTGTAAAGGTAATTGGTATTTCACCCTCATCTGACAGCCTTTAAGGTGTCACACTCTGTGTTTACTAATGTATCAACTTTGTGGTTTCTAATACTTTAATTTTCATGTTTTGTGAGTTTGCTTTTTTATTATTAGTTCAAAAGATAGATTCTCAAAATATACATCTATTTTGTTATTTTCTATATTTTGATTAGCTTTATTGGCTTCTAGCTGATGTTTATTTTCCTTGTAGTCATCTTTTATTTTTAATATTTCTTGAAATCAATGTCTGGGTTATATCTGTGTGTTAATCTATGATAAATAAGGTATTTTAAGAAATAAATTCAGAATTGTAGTGTGACCACAGACCATTGGGGGGTGCTTTTTCTCCCTCCCTCTCTCTGGCAGGTACACTGGCAATTTAAGAAAAAAGAGGAAAAAAGAAAAATTTAACTCGAGGTGTAACTATGGCAGCACCCCATATGCTGTATATGTTGTAATAAGAAGTATTTTATTTTTGTTTTTCTTTTTTTACATGTCTACATCTCTTTTGCTTTTATTACAGCAGTGTTTTATAGGCTACATGGTATGTTTCTCATCCTGTATTAAATAAAGTACTTCTCCCAGGACTGTGATTTTCCTTGGGCTAATACACTTCAGTGTTACTAGCTCTGCTCTTTCATATGTGATCCTAAATTCAGACTGAACTGCATGGCACTGCCTTAATTTATGTTAGGTTGAAAATATTCATCAGTTTTATTTACTTATTTATTTTCTGTTAGCTTGAGTTTGAATCTTCTAATCCATCAGCTCTTGTGACTGTGGTAGAGAGTTAAAGCAGTCTGAAATTTCTTTTGTGGCTGAATTTTACATAAAAGTCAAGACAACCTGCATGTATCGCTCTGTGAGCTTTTCTGCTACGGCCTCGTTTCTTTAATAAAAAGAAAAAGCATCTTCTTAGAGAGCCACTTTTCTAAGATGTGAGGTGGCCCTATTTGCACCCTTTTGCTTTTGACCTTTTTGCTACTGGGAGCCTGTGAGTGGAAACAATGGCACAGAGCAAGCATGGCTACTGGTTACTCAGATAACACCTCCACTCAGTAGAAGGCTCTGGGTTTGTGTTTCTTGTTAGCTGGCTTTGTTTACTTAGTTTTCTTTGCTTGGTTGTATGTCGGCTCATTTTACAATCAGCACAAATCCTGAAGTCCTTAAGAAGAGGTAGGCAAAAAATGATGGAAGTATTTTTCTACAAGTTTTGGAGCCATCTAACTTAGTTTGACATGCAGGATAGAAGGTGAGATATTTACTTCAAGAATTTATTTCTTAGTACCTTTACACAGTGATATAGTGGAGGAAAATATTGTCTTTTCTCGAGTCTATTGTCCCTTTTTATTTTTAACGTGCTGTGTTGGTAGATTTTTCTTTACTATATCTCTATTGGCATTTTACTGAGAACTGAGGAATATTATCTGCCATGCTCAACAGAGGTCTTCTTTGACTTTTTAAAGTAACATAAAGAATTGGTAGAAACTTCTATTGAACCCAAGCATCTGTTCTGTCAGTTTGAGATTCATTACAGACATGCGGGTGACCTCTAAAACCAGACTGGGAGAGCAAGGAGGAATAGAAACGAAACCATCCTTACCTTTGTAGCACTTCAATCTAATGTATTTCAAGGTTTTAAAACTGCACTAACAGTCTATTTGATTGGCACAGATGGTGAAAATAGGGCAAGCCTTGACCTTAGGCTGCACTGCTAGATTTCATTTAACAAGTATTTATCTTGTGTCAGGTGGCATATGCATCATTGAGGACAGAATGGTGAAAAATAAAAACCCATGGCTACATGGCTACTGGTTTTGTGGGGTATATATCTTAGAGAAGAGCAGCTAATGGATTATATATATATATATATATAAAATCCATACGGCCTGGGCACATGCATGTGAATAAGAGAGAGTGAATGAGAGTGCAAGAAAGCATCCCCCATGGGCCGCTCACACTGCATTCCTTTTCCTCCATGTGGCATGACTTCAGGAAAGGACAGCAAATGGTAAGAACATCCTTAACAAGGCTGGCTGTAAGGATAGAGACCATGTTAGGTTGCAGGGAAATCCTTAGTAAAGCTGCCATCTGTGGTAACTTGGAAGAAAAATATGTTCTAATAAGATCATAGCTTTAGGCAAATAAATGGGACTAGAGACTTTGGTAGCTTGAGTTAGTTGCTAATGGTTACATTTATCAAAGGTCTATGGAAAAAAGATGAGATCAGTAAAGAATTGTTCAGCTTACAAGCAGGAAGGAAAAGGAATAAAAAGTCTATAATTCAATGACTTGAAGGGTTGGAAAATGTAACTGATTCTCAATTTCCAATCTTTGAGATACATAGGTTGATTAAAATTCAGTCTTGTGGCAAGGACAAAATCAAAGGGGTCATTATGTTCTTTGTTAAACTCCTAAAATTTTACTAAATTGCTTTCATTAAATACAAAGATTCAGGTAAAAAGAGAATTGGCTTGGTTCTTCCATGAAATCTGCTAGACTCAAAGTACCAGCAATTAAGCCTAGGAAAAAAAAATCATGTCTAAAAACTAATTTTGGATGTGGCTATTGAAATCAAGTAGATTTGAGAGACTTGTTCTTTGTTTTATTTTTTGCTATCAGGCACACATGCTCAACAAAAAAAGACAGAGACAGAGTGGAAAAGTGATAAATCACTCCCAAGGGGAGGTGCCCATGCCACAGTCTCTTTTCCTGCATTCTACTCTTGGAAGTTTTGGCATGCATGCACATGTGCTTGGCATTATTTTCAAGCTACCGGGTCCAGGACTTGAACTGCAGAGTAGACTTTGTGGGATCCAGCCTCCTTAATGTACATGCCACCTGCTGGCCCAATAGCATGGTATTTCTAAAGATCCATCTGTGTGTACATAAATAGAGATTTGGCTCCCTAGGCTTCTATAGGGAGGGAGGATGCTAAGAAATATGCTAAGCCCTATGAACAGATATGGTCCATTAATCTCTATGTATGTGGTGGTCAAGTAGTACAATTAAAAGGACTTTTTCTTCAAAGAACATTCTAATCAATAGATGAAGAAACAGAAGAGTCTTTATATGTGTGTGTGTGTATATACATACATATGTATTATCTTTATAATAATATATATTATTTCAATTTATTTTATACATTCAATCACATATGTCACTTAGCTTGCAAAGTGAATATTCTAATATGTATACATTTCTCACCAGTCCAGTTGAGAATACTATACATGTTATCTTCAATAGATAATAATCCATAAATGCCTTGCCTCTCTATTTTTCTCCTTAATATCTTTCCTCAGACTTTCCTCCTTCACTCACCTTCCCCCCACACTGTATCTGGTATTTATAACCATTTTCTATGTTTCTATATCTCTAGTCATTCAGTTTCAGTCATAAAATGCAGACACTTGTTAAATATCAAGTGGAGACATACAATGTCTCTCATAGCCTGCTTGCTTCACTCAGCAGTAAATCTTTCATATTCATCCACTTTCTGTCAAAAGCCAGTTTTTTTTTTAAAGGACGAATAGTATTCCATAGAGTATATGTGCCACATTTTTTCAATCCATTTCTCTGTTTGTGTGCATTTGGGTTGGTTTCATGTCTTAGCAATCATGAATAAGGCTCCAATAAACATCACTGTGCAAGCACTTTTCTGACTAAGGATTTTTCTGTCCTCTGGGTAGATACCAAGGAGTGGGATTGCTGGATCTTATAGTAGTTTTATTTGTAGATCTTTGAGGAATCTCTATGTTGTTCATCAGAGTGGCTGGACCAATCAACATTCCCTGGAGCAGTGTAGGAGAGTTCCCCTTTCACTACACCCCCACCAGCACTTAATTTTTTTTTTTTTTAAATCTTAGTTATTCTGATTGGGGTTAGGTGGTATCTCATTGTGGTTTTGATCTGTATCTCCCTTATAAAGAGGGATGTTAAAATTTTTTTATATGCCTTTTGGCTTTTGGTAAGTTTCCATAGAGAATGGTTTTTTCAACTCGTTCTCCCATCTTTAATTAGGTTGGTCATGGTTTTTTAGGAAACTTGCTTGAGTTATCTGTGTATCACAGAGAACAGAGTCTTAATAGAGTAATGTCTATCAGCGCAGTTTTAGAGTGTGAATTATACAGTCCATAATTGGGTTTTGATTGTAGAAAGGGAAGTGATTATTTGTTTTTTCTTGTTTATTTTGTTTTGTGTTGGTTTGGTTGGTTTTATTTTTTGGTCAGAATATAGATCTCCAGAACAAAAAGAGCTACAGCCAGATCTGAAATAGAAACAATCATAGGATATTGAACTTTTAGTCTGATACCATGACTGAACTTTGTATTGTTTTTTTGGGGGGAAGTAGTGAATGTATTTGTAAGGAAAAGGGGAGCATGAACTTGATCTTTGTAACTAAAAATGAAAAAAAAAAAAAAGATGAACAGACCATGGAAGACCATATGATTGTTTATAGTCATTTGCTGTCCATTTTTTTAAGAAATAAAAGTTGCCTGAGGCCATATATTCTTGCTGGCGAAAAGAGAGAGAGAGAGAGAGAGAGAGAGAGAGAGAGAGAGAAACTGAGAGAGCACCCTCCATGGAGAATGGTCATGTTTCAATCTCTTCTCCATCTCTCCCTTCTTTGGGGATTTTGCACACACTTGCACACATAACCAGTGTTTTTGTTTGTTTGTTTGTTTGTTTTTTCACCTATTGGGTCTGATTCACATTGCATGGTCAGTCATGTGGAATCTGGCTGCCTTAACCATCATACCACTGGCTGGAACTGCTGTCCATTTTGAGTTGGGGACATGTCCCTCCTCATTGACAAAAACTGTAGCCATTAAAGTGAGTATTGCTTTGGTCTCTGAGAGTTAGTAGAAATGACTTTAAACTTTAAAGACCACTGTGACTATTAACTGTTTATCAGATACGTGGTTTGAAAATATTTTCTCTCATTCCATAGGTTATGTTTTCATTTTGATTATTTCCTTTGCTACACAGAAACTTTCTAGTTTAATATAATTCCACATGTCTATTTTTGTTTTTGTTGTCTGTGCTTTTGATGTTATATCCAGAAAATTATGGAAACCAATATCATGAAGCTTTTTCTCTATGTTTTCTTCTAAGAGTTTTACCATTTAGGCCTTCCATTTTCTTTTAAACTATTTGTAGTGTATTTCTGTGTGTGTATGTGTGATATAAAGTACAGATTCAATTTTTTTTATAATTTTTTTTGGAAAAGTTTTCGCTATAGGGCACGTGTGCTTGCCAGACAGAGAGACAGAGAGACAGTAGCGAGAAATCACCCCCCAGGGGGTATGACCACGCTGCAATCCCTTCTCCTCCATTCTCCTCTCGGGATCTTGGGCACGTCCAGCATGAGTTTTAAGCCATCGGGCCCGGGACACGAACCGTGGTCGACTACATGGGAGTCCAGCGACATAGCCATTATGCTAACTGCTGGTCCCAAATACAGATTCAATTTTATTCTTTTATGTAGATATCTAGTTTTATTATTAATTTTTATTATTTTAAATGATTTTTTAATAACATGATTCTTGGTGTGACTATCTTTTTCCCCATTTTGTATTCTTGGCACTCATGGACAATATTCAAAATATGTAAGGGATCCCTATAGCTCAATAATGACAATTAAACAAGACATACAACCCACTTTGACATTGGGCAAAAGACCCAAATATACACTTCTCCAAAGGAGACATCCAGATGGCTAAAAATACATGAAAAAGTGCTTGTATAAATTAGGTTCTTCAGAGAGACAGAAACAATGGGAGGGACACATACATATGTAGATATAGCCATATGAGTGAAAATTTACTAGAAGAATTGGCTTATGCAATTACAGAAGCTGGTAAGTTACATGATAGGCCATGTACAAGCTGGAAAACCAGGGAAGCTGGTAGTGTAATTCAGTATAAATCTGAAAGCTCTAGACTCAAGGAAGCAAACTCCCAGTCAGAGGCTGAAAGCCAGAGTTACTAGAAGGCCACTGGTGTAAGACTTGGAGTTTAAATTCTAAATAATCTGGAGTTCTGATATTGAAAACTAGAAAAAGAGTGTCCCCATTCTAGAAGAGAGAGTGAGAATTTACCTTTTCTCTGCCATTTTGTTCTATCTGGTCTTTCAAGCTACTGGGTGGTACCTTCCTACATTGGTTAAGTGTGGATCTTTCTTATACTGTTTACTGATTCAAATGCCAATCTCTTTGAGAAACACCTCACAGACACACCCAGGAATAATGCTTTACCATATAGCTGGCTGTCCCATAATCCAGTTAAGCTGATCCATTAAATTAACCATAACATACTCCACATCACTAATTATCAGGGTAGTGCAAATTAAAATCAAAATGAGATATCACCTCATACCTGTTAGGATAACTATTACCAAAAGTAAGAGATAATAAGTGTTAGCAGTGATGTGGAGGAAAAGAAGCCCAGTATGCAATGGGTACACCTGATATGGAAAGTGTGAAATGTAGTACAGAGTTTCCTCAGAAATTAAAAAAAAAAAAAAACAACGAAGTATCCTATAATTAGCAATCACACTTCTGGGTATATATTCCAAACAATTGAACTCAGGATCTCAAGGAACTATAAGCATTGTCACATTCACTGCAGCATTGTTTATAATAGCCAAGGTATAGAATCAACCCAAATGTTTACTAACAAATTAATGAATAAAGACACTGAGGTATGTATGTACAATCAGATACTACTCAGCCTTTAAAAATATGGAAATCTTGGGGCCAGCAGGTGGTGTAGTGGTTATGGTGCAGAACTCCCACATGGCTGACTGCAATTTGAGTCCTAGACCCTGTGGTTTGAAACTTATGCTGGTGCATATGTATGCATGTCCAAAATCCTGCAAGGAAAATGGAGGAGAAGGGATTGTGGAATGGCCATGCCCCCTGGGAGGTGATTTCTCACTTTCTCTCTCTCTCCATCTCTGTCTCCAGTGAACACATGCACGCTATAACCAAAATCTCCCTTAAAAATAAAAAAAAAGAATGAAAATTCTTCCATTTGTGACAACATGTACAAATCTAGAAGACATTATGCTAAACAAAACAAACTAGTCACAAAAGGACAAATGCTACATGATTCAATTTGCATTGAGGTACCTAAAATAATCAAAGAAACAAAAAATGGAATATTGGTTACTGAGAGCTTGAGGTGAGAAGAGGAAAATGAGGAATTGATCTAATGGTATGAAATTGTAGCTATGCAGGAGTAGGTTAGGATTATTTAGTCGTAAATATCAGCACAGCATAGTGCTATACTATACAACACTATGTTATCCTTTTAAAGATTTTTTAAGAAGGATGTCTCAGGGCTGGCCTGTGCTAGACTCCCACAAATCTGACTACAGTTTGAGTCCCAGACCTGGTGTCTTCTTTCTCACTTTGCTTCTTTCTCTGTTGCTCTCTATATATAGCAAATTTAAAATAATAATAATAAATAAAAATAATAATAATAAATAAAAAAGAAGATATGTCTCATATTAAGTGTTCTTAACACACACATGTAGGACACAAGAAATTTTGAGGAATGATTGCTATTTCTATTACCTCGATTGTGGTGGTGGATTGAATGTTGTATGCATGTATGTATCATCAAATTGCATATATTAGCTACATGACATTGCTGTATATCAATTATACCTCAATAAAGCTATTTTAAAATTAAAGAAAGTATACAGTTAGCCATGTTCTTTTATGTATCCCAGATCTCATGATTATGAAAGCATATATTGAGATAGATCCCCTGCCAGCCTGGATTCCTGAGTGACTAAGAGTGACCCCTTGCTGACAATCAACAGACTTGGGAAATAAATGAGAAATGAGTATTATCTTTTTTTTTTTTTTTTGCCAGTTTAGTTTCTGTTCTCTCGTTTCTCTACGCAACTTATCCTATTCTACCTGATCCATTCTTCTATAGCTCCAGTAGCATCCTGCCATCACTCTGAGCTATCTTACTAATTTACTAACTTTCCACATGGTTGGACAAAGAATAGTATTATATCATCAGTTGGATATACTTCAAGGAGGATTCTTTTAGTTTATGACATTACAACAATCGGACACTTCAAGATGGCAAATAGGGCTTTAAGAGTATGAGTTAGGAGGTGAAGAAAGATAGATCATGAGTTGGAATTGGGGGCTATTTGGGAGAGGAAAGAGAGAAGGAAAAAAGAACAAAGATGAGCAAAGTCCCTGTATCTTTAATAGGACCAAGCTGTGATGGCAGGGAAAGAAGGAGAATGTTCCAGTGACAAGGAAGTCTAAGACTCTCCTTGCAGTCACTCCATTATCATGGAAATGGTGTCTCTTGGCTCTGTGAGCACTCTCAGAGAAGTTAAGTGAGAGGTCCTTTTCTTCTGGCAAGTGTCAGGTCTGCCCTACATACCTGTGCTTGTTTTCTGGGACACACAGAGAAAAAAATACCCTCCTCTTAAAAGAACAGAAAAGAGTAAGAAAAATTGTAGAAACCAAGCGCAATAAGAACTCTAAATTCCTAGGATTTGCAAAGATCTTGGGAACAAAGTTTCCCGTGACACATGAGAAGGACACCTGGGCTCTCCAGGGCACAGGGACCCTGGCTGATACCTGATGCATATTTGTTTAATATACATCTCCTAGGGACCAGCAGCTGGCAAAATGGCTATGTCGCTGGACTCCCACATAGTCAACCACAGTTTGAGTCCTGGACCTGGTGGCTTAAAACTCATGCTGGGCACGTGTGTATGCATGACAAAAATCCCAAGAAGAGAATGCAGGAGGAGGGATTGTGGCATGGCCATCCCCCCTAGGGGGGTGATTCCTCACTTTCTGTTTCTGTCTGTCTCTCTGGCAAGCATACAAGTCCTATAGTAAAAAAAAGTCTAATACACACACACACTCACTTAGATTTTAGGGAGCTTGCAGACAGAATAAAGATATATATCCAACATCCAAACATTCCTGGTAAACAGGAAAGTGAAAGTGCCAGTGCTTGTGGGTTTAAGTATTAATTTAAATTGCTGTTTCTTGGGTTTTTGAATTATCATGGTGGTTGTTTCAATTAATTCCATTTTTCTTAATGACTTTTTATATCCTCAGAACTCATGTCTTTGTCTGGAAATGTGGGTTTCTGTCGTGGAAAATCATAGTTTTTTGTTTTTTTTTTTTGAGAGGTTTATGCTATAGGGTGCGTGCACTCGCCAGACAGACAGAGAGAGACAGAGAGACAGAAAGCAAGAAATCACCCCCCGGAAGGATGGCCATGCCGCAATCCCTTCTCCTCCATTTTCCTCTCGGGATCTTGGGCACTCACACACACGTGCCTGGCGTGAGTTTAAGCCACCAGGTCCAGCACTCGAACCATGGTCGACTACATGGGAGTGGAGTGCAGTGACATAGCCATTATGCTAACTGCTGGTCCCGAAAATCATAGTTTTTGATGCCAGGTGGATATGGGTTCACATCTTAGCCCACCCCAATACACTCTCATGCAAGTCCTTCATAACTGTGAGTCTCTGTCCCTCCTATAGGAGAGGGACAGCAATGTCTACACTGCAGTTTTATTAGGAAAATTTTATGAAGTCAATATAGCCAAATTCTTCTGCAAAGTGTTCCATATGTAGTTGATCCTCAGTTCATTTTGGTGCCCTGATAAGAGCCTAATGCTGCAGCAAGAAACAAAGAAATGCCTTCCTTATCTCTGCATGACTCATACATAGCAAGCCCTCCTTAGCATGCTCACCTTGAAAACGGATCCTTCTCACTGTCAATGGGAGGAGATAATTTCCATTTTACCACTGCCATTTTGCTTAATACCTGGTAAAGTAATTTAAGAAAACCAATTGTGATAGCATCTTTTACTCTGGGTAAATCATGGTTCCTCCAAATAGGTAGACATATATGCAGACAAAAGGGAAAACAAATTGTACAAAATTAAAATTTTTTTTTAAACCTGGGTTTTTCATAGTTCAAAACAAAGAAAAATGTTCTCTCCACTGAAAGTTTAATTTATTTGTCTGAGTTCCAGGATTGGGGTGGTAACATGGAGAGAAGATAAAAATGGAAGGACATTATTATTCTATAATTTTCTAAGAGTTTGCAGCTGGTGTAAAAAATGTCCACATGACATTTAGGTTAAAACTTAATTAGACACTAGATACAAGGGCAGGCATGGAGGATCACTACCATCCTGGACTGTTATAGATCGTCATTAATCCTGAAGAAATGTAATCTCCTGAGGAGGTTTGCAGTGTGATACTGTAGAAATACCAAGGTCCTAGAATCACAGCTTGGTAACCCATTCCCAGGGGAAGTCTAATTGTGGGTCCAACCACAGGCTGTGAAGTGTCTTCCATCTCTGGGTTCTGGGAACCAAGTCAAAATCAAGATGACACCACCAGATTAGGAGTTGTCTATTACAAGTCAGGTATAAGACATGCTCATCAATGTACCATCTTATTTCATCCTTCCTTGATCAGGTATATAGAAATGCAAGTGAGAGCATGGAGCTGATACACAGGAGAGCAGAGACGAGACCCAGGTTTTAGACGCAGAGACCAATTCTCCTCAAACACTGTACTCTCCTGTTCTCATTCTTCCCCCAAAGCAATGCTAGCATGTTCCTACTCTTTAAACTTTAAACCTTACATATTAAAGCAGGACAAGTTCACGGTTGTCTGTAAGATCTCCTAGAAAACACATGAACCCAAATGCAGTCAAATGCCACTTTTTAAGAATTTTAATTTATTTTATACATTTAATCACTATACATCATACAGCTTGTAAGTTTAATTTTTCCCATAGGAATACACTTCACAGTAGTTCAGTTGAGTATACAAAACACATTATTACCAACATTGTAACCCATGTGTGTCTCATAAATGCCTTGCCCCTCTGTTTTCATCCTTAATTTCTTTCCTTACACTTTCCCCCTTCTCCCACCCAAATAGGTAAGAACTGATCAATCTCACTGACTTACCCCCTTTAAACCATGAGCTATTCTTAATGTATCAGTGTAATACTTTATATTTGCTTTTAACAAAGAAGTCTATTCTAAATTGATATTAAATCAATGCTTACTCAAATTTGAGAAAAAGTTTTAAAAGTCAGAAAAGTAAAAAAAAAAAAGAAAAAAGGTACCGATAGTAATTCAATACAAGCGTAATTATTGTTCAACAAGAATCGTGCATTTGGCAGTCAGAGCAGTCAGGCTCAAACTCCTCTGTGTCAAGGTGAATCCAACCTGGGTGGCCCATATGGCCCTGGGGCTCCTGACTACCAGAGTCAGGCCCCATTCCCTGATCTCACTAAGGACGCTGTTTTACTCTCTCTGTTGACTCTTTTAGGATTAGGTGTATGATAGCACACAGTTTGGAAGGCTACTTGCAGATAGCAGAAGAACATCTCAAAGAGCTTTGAGGTCTCCTTTGCCACCCTTGGGAAATACTTCCCCATCACCCCTATGTGAAGGGTTGGCCTTCAGACTGGAGATGAGACTTTATTTAAAATACTCTGAGAATGAGCAAAGTAGTTTGAATTTTTTAATTCCTGCTCTATGCCAGGGACATTGACAAGGAATTTAAGTTCATTGAAAACAGAGATTGAATCTGTCTTGTACACTGTTGTTTGCCCAAGGCGTAGCACTGTGTCAAACACACTGAGTTATTTTAAAAGTATAATAATTCCCTATATCTTTACGGCAACAAATCCATAAGTATTCTAGAAGCACTAAAATATCTGAACACTGTGACTTGGGATAGTTCAGTAGCTGCCCAAGGTCCACAGTATGCAGCTTGTCATCACTGAAAGACTGTTAGATTCCCAAGCGCAGCTTATCACACAAGGTCCTTCTGTTTTATTTTCCTGACAGTGCATCCTATGTATGGGTGAGTGGCTCCACATAGTCTGATTGGATCCTGGAAAAGGAAAATACATTGTCCATGAAGATATCATTCTAGTCACCATCAATGGCAGCCTTCCCACACACCTATTTTCTGAGTTAAGTATTATGTATAGGTAATCACTTTCTTCTGGACTGTTCTATGTAGTAGTCTCTTTATTTAAAATAAGTAAAATCTAAACTCATTCCTAATTCCTCTATTTGATCAAGTACTTCATGCTTGTCTCATTTCTTAGAGCTTAGAGCTATTTTAAGGATTTTAAACTTGACCTAAAGATAATTGGAAATCTCTTAGCAAATTGCAATAAGTGAGTGAGGTAGTAACATTTGCTTTTTAGTATACCTATTTTTCAGAAAAATGTAATATGTAAAGAAGCAATCTTGGAGCGATTGGTTAAAAGAATATTGTTCAACTCCAAGTAAAAGGAGAACATGCTGTGTGATAAAGACTTCAGCCTTTTCCAGAGAGAAGTCTGGCATTTGCCCTTGCCTCCAGGGAAGAAAACTCTGAGCCCTTGGAATGTTATGTCTGATAAAAGTACTTTCCTGGCATTTGATACAAAGTGGACGAATACGGAAGATTTAATGCTAAGTGAAGCAAGCCAGACTTAGAAGAAAGGCATTGTATGTCCCTACTTAATATATACCAAATGTCTGGACTCTATGGCAGAAATTGAAAGCTTGGAAGATATAACAGCGGGAGGGCGACTGAAAATACTAGAGACAGGATAGGAGGAGTTGGGTAATAGAAAGTAGAAGGTAGAGTATCAGGAAGAAAAACATCTTACAGATATAAAAATAAATTAACTTGTTGATATTGATAATGTACATGATAATAGCTATAACTTGACTAATACATGGTGTTTCATGCTGGAAAAAACATTGCATATGTCCTAAAGACATACAATGAGTAAATGCAAAAAAAAAAAAAGAAAAAGAAAAATGAAATGTTTTCCTGGGGCTTTGGCTCACACCTAGAGAGCTTAGCAATGTGATTTTGGATCATGAGGTCATGAGCAGTCAGTTGGACCTCCAGGAGGGCTGGAGACCAAGGTCAGATAAATGTGGGAGGCCACATTTATGGGAGGCCAATTGAGTGTATGCAATTGAGCCCAGTCAACCCTCTAGACACCAAAGCTCAGGGAAGTCTCTCTGTGTGTAATATTACACAGCCTTGCCAGGAAAGTAATGCTGCCCACATTCTACTGAGCGGGAGGAACTGGCAGCTCCACATTTGGGCTGAACTTCCTTCCTTGGCTGATTTTAATCTGAACGTCTTAGCGGTGCTAAACTGTGACTGTGAGTACAAACACTTTCACTGAATTTGATGAGTCCTTCTAATAAATTACTGAAACCAAAAGTGGTTTTGGAAATTCCCAAACATGTTACTTGTAGGACACTCTTGGGGACTGCTTCCTAATTTTTAAATTGGTATCAGACATGACAGCAGTCTTGGGATTATTCCCTTGAAATTCACTGGTGTCCAGAACCAAAACTATGGGAATAGAGGCAGGTATGCAAGAGGTCTCCAGATGATACTGCCAATGGACTGGACATGCTGAGGGGAAGGATGAGAGGGATTCAAGGAGGACATTCATATTTCATACCTGGTCACTAGTTGAGTGCTCCTTGATTCTCACCCAACTTGATTTTACCTTCTAAGCCATTTTACTCCTGCTTTTTAGAATGGAATTTGAAACATTTTAGATAAAAAGCATATGTTGAATGAAAACTTGAGTAAGGTCGTGGAGAAAACCTAACAAATTGTTAAACTAGAATGGAAGATGACAGTTAATAGAGAGTAGAATGTTAGCTGGAAGATAAATCCCCTTGATTTGTAAATCCATGTAGGAAATCAGATTAGAGATAGAATAGATGCTTAGAATTAGGGCGTTATCATTGCCATTGTTACTGACTTGCTATATGCTTATTGTGTTTATGGCAGGTTCTTCCTTTTCAATTTTAAATTTTTATTTATGCATTTGGAGAGAAAGGGAGGAGAGAAAGATGCACCCCCAATAGGGTATTGATGCTGAAATTCACCTCAAGTCTCAGCCCTCCAGATCACAGGCACACATACCTGAGGTGCTCAGGCAAGCCTCAGGACCTAAACCAAGAACTCTTGTGGGAACAATTTTGCTACTGTTGCACCACCTTCTGGCCCCAGTTTAAAGCAGATGTAAAATATAAATAAAGATGTTTAATATTTGAAAAGATTAGCTCCATTATGCTATTATAGTATTGACCTACTCCGATTTTAAATTATTATTATCTCAATAACAGACATCACTCCTTAGCTCTGAACATACAGAATCCCTGAGAGGCATAGTGAGAATAACTTATTACTTATGAGATTAGTGTTTTACTTTTTTCTGCATTGTATTTTACTTAGACCACTGCCCACTTTTACTCATTCTGTGATTACTGCACAATTGAACTCATTAAATTTTCTTTATTTTTATTTATACTTCTCTTCTAAGATTAAGTCTAGATTTGGTCATGGTTTTCTTGTGTAGATACATTTTGTCATTTTTATACTTTGTTTTACATTTGGAATATACAAAAATATCCCTGATTAAGCTTTGAGAATCACCAAACTTAGAAGGTAAGTTATAGACGAGGATCCCAAAGGCATAGGCATTAAGTGATAAGCTGAAGTGAAGCAGCTGTCTACAGCAGAGTATACGTTGATCTCAGGCTGCTGCTTACAGAGCCCTGTTGCCCAGCTGTGGTCTTCAGGTATCTTAGCTTCAACTTTTCTCATTTCTCTTGGCTCTAGACCTTCTCACTGAGAAAGAGATTCTGGGCTGGTTTAAGATATTAGATTCAGTTATTTGTGCATTTTCTGATGTGTCGAGAATGTGTTCAAATATGTCATATAGCAGTAATGTGGGTTTTATTGCATAGATACTTCAAGGGGAACGATGCAATTTCACCAAGCTTTCCATTGCAAGTGGCCACCCTTATGCAGAGAACACTCAGGGAACTGCAATTCCAAGAATGATATCCTAGTGGAAAATTAAAATAGTTGGAATTGCAAATCTAGAGTGAAAATGCCTAAGTAAAAGAGGCTGCTATTACAATGACATGAATGAAACAGAAAATAAAATATCTTGTTAAAATGATACACATGCTTGACATGGAAATGGTTCACTGTCTTCACATGAGTAGCCACAGTTGGACCCAAGATTAATCAAGCCCCCATGGCCAGTAGCATATGCTGCCATGCCTTTCTAACAAAAGGCTCTGGGTTGGGGTGGACCAAAGAAGCTTTTAAAGCACCTTTCCTTGGGAAAGACCAGTAGTTAGTGTAATGGCTATGTCACTGGACTCCCATGTAGTCAATTGCAGCTCGTGTCCCGGACCCGGTGGCTTAAAACTCACGCCGGGCACGTGTGCGTGCATGCCCAAGATCCCGAGAGGAGAATGGAGGAAAAGGGATTGCAGCATGGCCATCCCCCCTGGGGGGTGATTTCTCGCTTTCTGTCTCTCTGTCTGGTGAGCGCACGCGCCCTATAGCAAAAACCTCTCAAAAAAAAAAAAAAAAAAGCACCTTTCCTTGGTTTGTCATTTTCTCTGTAGCATTTGCTAACTATAGGACTTAGAGCATCTCCTTAACTTCTCCACACCTCAACTTTCTCATTCATAAAATGGAGATTAAATATCAGTAGAGCCACATGTTACACAGATACTCCCTAAAATGATTTTCAGAGTCTCTGTTCGTGGTAAGCACATTGTGTTGAGAGCGGCGTGAAGAAATGTCTTGCTGTTGTTTCTTTTCTATGCCTAGTTTATGACAGGCATTTAATGTGACTATGACGCACAGAAACCTTCCACCTTCCTTGTTTTGTGGGCAAAAACTCTGTAAGTCAGTTTCGATGTAGTGGTAGAAAGAAAAGACAAGAAGATAATGACAAATATTTGCATTGAAGCAAGAATGACACATTCATTTCTCGTGTTTATTTTTCTTAAATGCTCCCCAAAGCCAAAATGTTGTTCCCTCTAATTTAGAGATATTGAAGAACATTCATTGAGCAAATAGTAAAACCCATCTTCAGCAGATTCATTAGTGTTTATACTAATCCTATTTAGTTAATGTTGCGATTTCTAAAATTTTATTTCCATAGAGAAGCAGGAGTCAGTGACAAAAGAGAAAATAAGTGTGAATTAATCAGCGCTTAAATAGTGAGCTATATACTCGAAGGGAGGCAAAATGGGAGAAGTACTGGCCAGGGCAGCAAACTGTCAAAACGCGTTTCCTGATAAATATCACTTCTGATGACCATTCTTTCTCAGTCTTATTGACTTTGATGGGTAGATGTTAGAAGATGTCTGGACAGGGACCAGCAGATGGTGTGATGGTTACGTCACTGGACTCCTATGTAGTTGACTGCAGTTTGAGTCCTGGACCCGGCAGCTTAAAACTCACGCCAGGGATGTGTGCATGTGTGCTCAAAATCCTAAGAGGAGAATGGAGGAGAAAGGATTGCAGCGTGGCCATCCCCCACGGAGGGGGTGATTCTCACTTTCTGACTCTCTGGTGAGTGCATTCACCCTATTAATAAAAGTCTCTTTCAAAAGAGAGAGAGAGAGAGAAAGAGAGAAAGAGAGACGATGTCTGGATGTATCAATACATCCTAGGGCTGCATCCCTGGCACGACTGTGGACTGACACAATGCGCCTTTCCCTAAGACAGCATTCTCTCCAGTCTTTCTGGTTCTTTACCAGCAAGAGCTCAGCTGTGAGGACCCAGTGGTCTGGAACAGTGAGCGCCCCCTTCCCTCTGGAAGGTCACATGGCACACTTACACGTGAGCTGCTGTCATTAACTTTAATGGGAGAGGCATGTGGCTTAAAGTGACTTAGTCTTTAAGCAAATTCACTGCAGAGACCCGAAGAATTTTGCTCTGCCCTCCTGACTGCAGTTTCCTATGTTCAGACCACGAGGGCATCATCTGCTTCTCAGTCCTGTACCGAACCGTTCTAATCAAACTGGCTTAGTAGTATCTTTAATGAAAGTTCTTGAAATCAAAATGAATATGCAATGGCTACCTTTTCCTGAGCATTTTCTCATGCCAAGCACCTACAGTTTATTTTGTATTTATTATCTCCAACTCTCACCAGAACCCTTTGCAGTAGGCACTGTGTTATTAAAAGTGGTTTACCAGGGGAGGTGAAGAGACTCAACCCCGGCTAGACTCTCTAAAGGTTTATAACGATGCTGTCATTTTATTTCCTCTCTGTGCCATTGAGCAAGTCACATAATCTCTGTAAAATGATAATAAAGCCTATTCCTTAGGTTGTTAACAGGATTGCCACATCTAACGCACTGCCTGCCATGTGAAAAGAGCTCAGTAAATACCATCATTAGCCCTGGGATGCAAATATGAGATAAGAAAAATAAAAAATGTCATTGTTTCCCCCTTTCTATAGTTTTCAAGTTTCTTGTAGACAAAGAATAATGTGTATTTTTCAGTCATAAGCATAAAACCCACTTCTCCTAGGACCTCTTTTGACTAGTGAAGTTGTCATGGATGAAGTCACCTCATTAGCTTCCTTAATGCAAGATTTCATCACAAGCACCTACCTATTATTAGTTTTGAAAGTCTATCTTTTTTTTAGAGAGAGTTTTTGCTATAGGGCATATACACTCTCCAGAAAAAGAAAGACAGAGAGAAAGAAATCACTCCCCAGAGGTACTGGTCACACTCCTCAGAGGTACTGGCCACACTGCAATCCTTTCTCCTCCATTCTACTCTTAGATTCTTAGGCACAAATTCACACGTGCCTGCCTGGCATGAATTTAAGCTGCCTGATCCAGGACTTGCACCGCAGTCAACTATGTGGGAATCCAGTGATGTAACCATTATGCCATCTGCTGGTCCCTTGAATAATCATAGACTTTGACCTTTTTCCTTTTGGTAAAGATTCCATTTTGAATTCTCACTCCATCCTCATCATGTCTGTCTTTGTTCTGTTCTTGAGCAAAGCCTGCCCAAACCAATGATGAAAGACCCTGAAGGTAGTGAGTATGGAGACCTCCAATAAAACTGGAAATGATATGAGAATCCCAGAGTCAAAATCTTCTCTGTGGCAGGGATATCTCACATGCAAACCTGTAAAGGTAGCCACAGGCCTGCTCAACACCTGCCTGGGCTGCTGCCTACAGCCCAGCTTTAAAGTCCACTCTATTTTCTTAAGAATATTTATTTAATTGTATTTTTTATCATTATTTTGAAATATTCCATAGGGCACATGTGCTCATCAGAGAAAGAGAGAAAGAGAGAGAGAGAGAGAGAGAGAGAGAGAGAGAGCAAGAGTGAGAGCGAGAGGTAAGTGAGAAAGCAGGATGCCAGGTCTAGAACTCAGCTGACCATATGGAAGTCCAGCACTTCATCCACCATATCACTGACTGGTGCTCAAAGTCTCCTCTTATTTATTTATTTTCATTTTCAGAACAAAGTCCACTCTTACACCAAGACTTTTGCTGAAAGAAATTTCGTGTGGGGCAATCATTGAATAGTTCCCATGTAGCACATTCAGAGTCCTCAAATTGGAATCTCCCTTCAGCAAACGTTCTTTGCATTAACTATGCAAGTTAAGGACCAGTGTGTGTAGAGGGGACAGGTTCTGTGGGGCAGCTCGGGCTCGGGGGAAGCTGGCTCAGAGATAAGCGTTTAGAGTGAAGGATATTTCAGAAAGTGTCTTCAGATCAAGACATGTGGAAGGGAAAGAAGGTAGCAGGAGGAGGTGGATGAAGAATATAGATTCAATTCTGTATTCTGTGCCTGAAATCTCTGAGCCATCTGGGCTGTCTGCTCATAATTCCCTGAGAGTCCTTTCTGACATTGGTATAGCAAGGGAGTTTGGTGAGTGCAAGTGGAGTCAGGACAGCAGTGGAGAGGAACCGTGGTGGATGGTGACTGTGCAGCTTTGAGTCTGGGTAATCCCAGTAAGTTTGTTGTACACATATGCACTGAACACTTTTCATAGGTTAGAAGCCAGGGAATAGCAAGACAGGATAGACTTGCTTATTTAATGGGAAGTACAAATGGCCTCTTGTAAGTGTGTTTAGACCAGCAGATGGCTTAGTGGTTACGTTGCTGGACTCCCACATAACTGACTGTGGTTTCAATCCAGACCTGGTGGCTTAAAACTCAAATTGAGCACGTGGGCGCACATGCCCAAGATCCAGAGAAGAGACTGGAGAAGAAGGGATTGCAGCAGGGCCATTTCTCTGGGGAGTGACTTCTCACTTTTTGTCTCTCTGTCTCTCTCTGTCTTTCTGGTGAGCATACGCGCCCTATAGCAAAAACCTCTATAAAAAAAAGAAAAGGAAAGAAGAAAAAAGAAAAGAAAAGAAAAGAAAAGAAAAGAAGAAAAGAAAAGAAAAGAAAAGAAAAAAGAAAAGAAGAGTGTCCAAGTTGGGTTGAGATGGATCAGTCATGCCTGGGGGTCTCTCCAGAAGAGGGAGGTCTTGGGCAGTTGCCTACAGCTGAGTGGATCTCTGGCAGGGCTGTCCACCAACATCCTGGCCCTCACAGCAGTTGGTCCTTCACCGCAGGGCAACCTAGAGGGCACACTGTTGCATCTGTGTGCACGCCCTTATCTCCACTCACAAATTCTGCATGAGCTAGAATGACTCAATCACTTTGTCAGTGACCACTGTTCTGCTCAGTGACATCACAGAACACATACGCTTGGGCCAATTACTCCAGATGTTTGCCTTTGGATGACCCAGGGCTATATGATGGGACAGAGTGGGGAGATGGAAGGAAAAAGGAATGTGGAGGAAGAGGGAGGATAAGAAGGAACTAACATTTATTAAGCACCAAGTGTGTGCAGCACAACAATGGCTTATATCCTCAGATTAACTGCATTTTTACTATTTCACCCCCTTGTCCTCAGCAAGCATGACATGGTCAGTTGCCATTTGACAGATGAAGAAGCTAGGACACAGCAAATTAGGCAGAAAGTGCTTTATCTCATCTCCTTTACTTTAAATCCACCATTGTACCTAGAGCTGCAATAATCCCCACCCAGCACCTCTCATCAGCTCCTAGGTCTCCACTCCCTACATCCCATCCTAACCTCCTCCGGACTCAAAAGCCTCCCAAGTTTGGAGTACAACTTACCTATTCTGCCTTCTTTCTCATTTCTCACCTATAAACTTGCTATTCTCTGGCTTCTAACCTATGAAAAGTGCTCAGTGCATGTGTGCAAGAAACTTTATTGTGATCACCCCAGACTCAAAGCTGGACTGTCACTATCCACCAGTTCCTCCCCCCACAGCTCCTTTTATCACCACGGTTCCTCTCCCCATCACCACGGGTCCTCCCCATGGTTCCTCCGCCCACCATGGTACCTCCCATCACCTCAGTTCCTCCCCACTGTTCCTCCAGCTATGGTTCCTCCTCCCCACAGTTCCTCCCACCCCTCCCCCCACAATTTCTCCCATCTCCACGGTTCCTTCCCCCACCACTGTTCCTCCCATCACCACAGTTCCCCCCCGCCAACACAGTTCCTCCCCCCACGGTTCCTCTCCACTGCTGTCCTGACACAACTCTCAGTTACCGAACTCCCCTGCTATACCAATGTCAGAAAGGACTCTCAGGGAATTATGAGCAGACAGCCCAGATGGCTCAGAGATTTCAGGCAATGTGCATCTTAAAGTACTTTATAAATGTTATGTTTATATTAAATAGTATATACTTATATGCATATGATAATGGCTACCATTTTATACATGCTATTTCAATCCACACAAATAACTCTAAGAAACAGATTTTTCCTCATTTTTTAAAGACAGAGGGAGACTAAGGAATGTGCCCAAGGACAACATGGTTAGACAATGCTGAAGCCAGCCTTCAGATCTGGATCTTTTAGAGTCTCACCTTTAGCTTTTAACTCTGCCAAGATAAAATTCAAACTCAAACAGCCATGATCCATCCTACCATCTCAGCTCTGAGACTAGCCTATAGGAAGGGGTCTATGGCAAGGAAATGAATTTTCTATTTTATTCGTTCTTCTAGCTCAAATGAGAACATGTATTTGATGTCACTTTGTAAGCTACAAGGTACTCCATGAAGAGGATGAGTCTAAACGTACACTTATTATGAACATGTGCTCACAATTCACAAGAATTGTCTGATTAACATCACATACTCAGTACATACTGAATGGACTGGGGGCTATCTATGTTGATAGGGATGGCTATTCCTAAGTTATTCATATGCCCTATTGATGTTTTATAGAAATAAACATGGAACTATCACACACATGCACACACACATCCATGCATGCACACACATGTGCACACTCAAGTGCACGCACACACACAAACACACACACCCTGCTGCTCTTCCTGCCAGAGAATGCGTTCTCAAGAGACATGGGCTGGTTCTGGCCTTTTGCCGTAGGCAGCCCTTAAACAGGTGTGAATGTGGGTGGGAATTCATTTCATAACCAAGGGGGGGGGAATGAAAAGATGAATAAGAAAACCACAAAAACAATTTTGTTTGATCTTGGTCCAAAAAATGCAGACGGAAGATGGGAGAAGTGAGGTGATAGGTGTTTTAAGGAATGATGGGGGAGAAGAAAGGAACAGAGGAAAGGAGAGAAAAACATAATAAAGTAACTTTGCAATACTCACATCTTAGAACAAATGGGTCTAGCTGTTGCTTGCTCATGTTCCCATCTTATGCCTTAGCAGAAACGTGGTTTACTCAGGGCAGTGTTAGAAATCTGATTTTGCAGATGGTATTGCCAAATTACCTACAGCTTTGTTCGAATCAGGTCCAAAGGCTTTAAACACATGGTTTGTTTGTATGTACTTATTCCCTTAGTTGCTCTAAATTATGTGACTTGGAGTGTAATGGCAAGTTTTTTGGGTTTTGTAGCTTCGTTTTTATGAGATGGATGATTGAAAATCCTGTTTGCTTTTTGCCTTAATCAGATGCCATGCTGGGTTTGCATGAGAGCTCAGGAATCAGCCTGCTTTATGGGACAGGCAGGAGGGAGAAGGAAATGGACACAGGAGACTTCTGGGGGCATGGATATGGGAACACAGATTCCGTAGGGTTTTCCTTAAGTTCTGAATGGGCCTCATGCCTGCAAATTTCAGTTGCAATCTCTAATCAATTAGCTAACTAGCTCCCCCTCTTGAAACTTTCCTTTCAGATAAAAACTGAATAATGCTGTACGGTAAGCATCTAAGATGAGGCTAATGTTTGCCGACGGCTGTCCATAGATTCGATCGAATCAGAAAGAACATGCGGATGTGTTAAACTCTGTCTAAATGCAAAAGCTGTACCTGCCTCATTATTTTAATTTGGTTAATAGCTTTCAAGTCATTCTAAACAAGAATTTTAAGATGGCCTATAAAAGAAAGTAAATTAACTAAAAACTACTCCTAGATCTAAGAGTTAGGTAGAAAGAATGATGGAAGTTATGTTACAGAGAAAAAGTGTTTACTGTCAGAAATATAGACTAAACGCAATGCCATGTCACCTTATTACTTACTTTACATTGCAGTTAATTTACTTTTGTTTTGGTCTGACATTTCCTGCTTTTATCGTACAACAAACATAAGGCACATTTTGCCCATCTCTACAACTCAAGCAGTGAATCTATTTTATGCTTTATTATATAAGATTCAGAGCAGATAATGAGACTGCTATGTGCCATACACCTTCCAGAGGATAAGAAGAGGAGCAAAGTGATGAACTGGAAAATAATCCATGCTGAGATTCTGTAACAAGCCCTTATAATCTCTTTAAGCCTGTTGTTCTCAACTCGGCTGCATATTTGAATCATGTGGTTAACTTAAATCATTACTGGCTATTTAATTAATCTCTCACTCCTCACATTCTCATTTTATTGCTCTGGGTTGTGGGGGTTTAAACAGTTCTCCAGGTGACTGACATGCATAGTCATGGCCCAGAGCCCCGTTTGGGGCTAACCGTTCCACACTCACACACTCTTGAGGATGAGGGCTCTTGCCAGATCCCTCACGTGTGCCGGCCCATCTGTGTGCCAATGCACCTTTCCTCGACTCCAGGGTCATATCTCTGAGGGCGGCTCTGGTACTCTTTCTGGGGCCACTAGCCCAGCGTCCACACTTGGTCACGTCAGCATTTGACCCTTTGCTGGTGTCAGTAGTTCAAGTTGCCAAAACAAAGCACCGAGAGTGAGCTGCTGAGACAACGGAAATGTATTTTCTTCAAGTTCTGGAGGTTATTCTTGGTCTTCTTTAATTTTGATCTCAAAAACTCCTTGGTTTGGAGCCAGATGGTGGCACAACTGTAAAACAACTCTCTGCGAGGTTGAGCAATGTGAGAGGGATCCAGGTTCACACCTGTGCCCTCCCTGAGCATACCAGGTACACCGAGTACACCAGGCCCATGATCTGAGGCTGACTGAGGCTGAGGGTAGAATCTGGTGTCTGGGCCTACTAGGGAACTTGTCTCTTTCCATCTGTCTTTCTCTCTCGGAAGAAAGGAATAGATACTCTTTAAAAAAATGGATATACTTCCATGTTACTCTGTTAATAGAAGATTCAGGTAGATTCGATTCCTCAGTTTCCATCTTTGACTGTGCACTCTGATTATTCACTTGTTTCTCCTCCACCCCTTGCCACACAGATATAGTTTTGGTGCAGATCTTTGAGATTATTTTGTGTTGCATTATGTTCTAGGTATTACTATTAGTGTTGATTGAGTTCTCAAGTTAGTTAGTCCTATAGAATGTCAATGTCATTTTGAGTCCTTTTTTTTTCAACTTTATCTACACTTTTAAAAATTAAACTCAGTATCAGGATTGAGATAGCAATAATGATAACAGTAATAACAGTAAGGTATTATTAGAGCCCCTGAGAACACAGACTGTGCATCCGTGTCTGACACTTTGTAGACACTCATTGAAAACCCAGTGTATTGAATTGAATCTGATTTAATTGAATTAAACTCGATTTCAGTCAAAGCTGGAAGGCACCCAGGACTATTTATGTTTCAAGATGCATAAAATCCAGAGAAGAGAAAAGCATGGTCCGAGGCCACAGAGAAAGTTAGGGTCTGAGCTAGGATTAGTTTTACATTGATTAATACATTATGTGCCTCAGATGGGTGAGCACATTATTCTAGGAGATGGTGAAACTGGACAGGTACCACAGCCTGCCCTTAGCACATCTCCACATGTCACGTGATGTGAGAAATGAGCATGGTGTAGGTGCTGGAACTTTTAGACACCCATTCTCCTCCAAACACAGAGTCCTTCAGAAGAGACTTGCAGGTGATGAGAAGGTCACCTGATGGTATCCTGATGGCCACCTCCCCTCAGTCCCAACAGCCATCTGGATGGTCTGCGTGGATGCCAGATTGCCTGTTATGTCCATAGAGCCAGTTGCCTCACCTTGGAAAAATGAAAAAGAACATCGACCAGAGAAACCTGTCATCTCCCTGCTGTCCTCTGCACAAATCCGCTCCCTTCCAACCTCTACTGGAGACCCAGTCCCAGATCATCTCTGTGAATCTGGAGAGTGACAGCTGCGAGACTCATTGGGACAGGGAAGTGTTCCAAATGAGAAAGCCACCAGGACGCATTTAGCAAGTTGTTTCTCTTTCATAGTCACCAGTAGTTTAAGAAAACAATACCTATTTATTAGTTGAATAACAAGCCTCTTTCCTATTTCACTTTGCCGAATGAAAAGAAGGTGGAACTTTGGGGCTGTGTGTCTGCAGAGCTCACTGCTCTGAAACTCCCTCTCTTTTGTTTCACTGAAAGGCTGAAAATCTCCTCTTAAAAAAGGGAAGAAAGAAAGAAAAAAAGAGAAAAAAGAGCTAATGTATTAAGGCATTTAATTATGGCTCTTTGTCTGTTTGAGATTAGTGGGTTATCTCCTACTCAGAGCCTGGCTGTTTCCTTGCGGGATTCTTCTCCATGGCGGTAGCGATAGCGTGGCTGGGAATCCTGCTTTGCAATGCTGGCTGGAGCAACGGGAGTGCGCCTTTCTGGAGCAGAGCTTGCCTATCAGCGGACGCAGCAACAAATATTTTCCCAAGTAAAATGGCAGCCATTTATCAAATCAGCTGTAACAATTTTACATCACAGGACTGTGAATTTCTTACCTGTTCATAAAATACCTATCTTAAAAGCACACGGAGGAACATATTCTGCAAACACTGCACAGGGAAAGCTTCCACCAAAGCACTGTGTATTTGCTGTGAAAATGCATTTGTTAATTTGTAGTCCGTGATCAGCGTCTTACACTGATCACCACATCAAGGGAGGTATATCATTAGATAATCAGATAGTGGAAGGTTCAAAAACTCCAGCTGCCTTGAGGTGTGCCTTGAAATCTACTTTGCGGGTAGATTACAGCAAGGGCATGCTGTTACATTGAAACAGGAAAGCATTTGTGGGCAACTGAGATAACTGTTTTATGAGGATCCGAACCTAACTTCCTTATGTGAAGAACCTGTGGTACTGTGCTGTCTTAGTCAAAGATTTCAGAGGTCGCCCAGGTCTCTGTATGAAGAGAATATGAACTTATTCCCCAAACATGCACCAAGTTCCCAGACCTTGTGTCCAGGACACATCAGGCCAGACTGAGGGGAGCAGGACCATGAAGGACTGACTGCTGCCCAGGGAACACTGTGTGGTAGGGTCCCGACACCAAGATGCACGCACGTGTGCACACACACACACACACCCCTGCATATGCAAGTCTAGGCATAGACATTGCAGCATGCATGTGTGTATGCACATTTGTACACATGACATGTGTGTGTGTGGGGGTATACATATCTTTCTATATATACACACACATACACACACACACACAATGGTCACAATATCAAGACACACCAACACACCAAGAATATATATATAAATATACACAGTCTAGCCATCATGCAAACACACACTTATCCTTTTATGAAAAGTAAGATGACATGTTAGTAGCATTCAATTGGCTTAGAACTATGTTTATAAAATGCTGTTGCAGAACAGTTAGGATTAAATGTTAATTCAGAGTCAAAAAGTAAAAGCAAATATATTACTTAGTAAGAAAATCCAATGCTATTGTCAATTATGAAGTTTTACTTACAAAATAATGCTACACACATGAATATATTTATATATATAAATACATATGTGTATATATATAGATATATTTAATAAATATGTAAGAGGAAAACATGGTTTCATTCTGATAAAATACAAAAATAAAATAAAATAATTATATACTTACTCACAAAAATGGTGAGTTGTAGCATTCATTTTGATGGCTAACACCACAAAGCACATAGCTTGGCTCAGAAATAAGTAGGGCAGGTATTGTAATAATTGAGGTTGTTTGGGTAAATTTGTGGCTATATTTCCATGAGTAGCATCTAGATTTTTGAGAAAATGCTTGAAATCTAACATGATGAGTTATCAAGAATTTCAACAGTTTTCTATCTTTTTTGAAATGTCATGGCAGAGGAGATATGCTTAAAGAGGTTGATGAGATGGGTTAGCTTTTGAAAGGATTCTTTTAACAGAATCTTTCCTATTCTGTCTTAATGTTTAAGAAGAAACTGTTGAAAGAAGACACTTTTCTAAGAGAAATATGTTGTTAAACTACATTTTATCTTAAATACTAGTTAAATTGCATTGAAATAGTATTTAAATACCATGGAAATGATTGTATAAAGTATTCAAATGTATTTTTAAAAGGGGAGAAGACACAATCCTAGCATTTAACAAAACCACATTCATCTTGGCATCTTTTCTTCAGCCTTTTATATGAACAATTTTAGATTGCAGTATTTATAGCATGCATACTATTTTTTAGCTCTTTATTTTGAAATAATTATGACACAATTTTAAATAATTCAAAATATCTATAAAAATAATACAGAGAGATTTCTTATACCTCTTTTCCAGCTCCCTCCAATAGAAGCCCCTTATAGCAGTGGTTTCTAACCTTCCCTGCATCAGGGACTGGCTTGGTGGAAGACAATCCCTCTATGAATTGGAGGTGGGGCACTGATCCTGGGGCAACCCAAGTGAGAACCACTGTGTACCCCATTTCCACCACTATCACATTGCAATATGCAATGAAACAATCCTACAGTAGGGTCCAGGATCCTGTGAGCATCCAATACTGCAGCTCATCTGACAGAAGGCAGAGTCCAGTCAGCAATATAACTGATGGGGAGTGGCTGCAAACACGGAACTAGCCTCTTTTGCTCACCTGCCACTCACACTCTTGCTGTGTTTCCTGGAAAACCACAATAATTGATAGCTTAATCCCTAGCTCAGCCCCCAATAGGCCTCAGACTGGAAGGTTGGGAACCCCTGATTTAAAGGACTCCACACAATATCAAAACCAGGACATTGACATTGATGTCATTTTCCTTCATTCAGACTGCACAAGACATTGCAGGTATTTGTGTGTGACTGTGACATGCATGTTACTCTGCTCTTTTTTCCTATGTTATAGTCTCCAGTGTTTTTGTGTGTTTTTCACAATGTTTATAATTACCAAGCTTTTTAATATAAAACCTATATGGTCACCTTACAAAAAAGGATTTTAATTTTCTGCAAGCATTATCATCAGTATGATGAGTTTCCATCCAATAAAAGCAGGATTCTATTCACTATTACTTGTAAAGTTAGGTCATTATACCCACTTGATCAGTACTGATTATCTGGAGTCAGTATGAGATAAATAAGTGTCTTTCTTCAGTGCCTCTTTATCCGCACTCTATCTCACATTGTTACCTGGCCTTTAATTGGTGTCCCTGTTTTATCTGATATATGATGTCTATTGGTATTTGTTGAATTAAATAATTATCAAGTATGTATAAAACAGAGAACAACACATTTTGAGTACAACAGAAATTATAGATTATTAATTTACTTCATGTAGGGTTGACAAAAAAAGTTCATTACTGTTTTTGGAGGACCTGAGGATTGAGGAAGGGTAAAGTCTACCTGGTTATAGAAACACACACTGTTATGAAAATCCCAGTCTTCCTGGAATTCAATTGCCTGTCAGTGGTGCTGTTTGCAGTGTGATCACCTTCAGATGAAATGCCTAAAACTATTTCTTGAGTTTTGGCAGAGCATAGACTGGGCATTTAATCATTTGCTGATTCAGCTTTACAGAGAGACTTGCACGTGACAGGAACTTGATTGCCTAAAGGACATGGCTGTCATGATTTACCAGAAAAAAAAGATAGGAAAAGCCAAAATAAGAGTGAGAAGGAATCTTTCTAGATAGAAATAGACACCGTCTAATAAATAGGGAGCCTAGAATTCACAAATGTCTCCCCTACTTTATCTCACACCCTGATGGCCTTCGGTCTCTCTTACTGGCCCTACCACACCCCCGCTCCCACCACTATCCCCTACCTCTCAGTCATCCCTCTCTACACTTGTTTCTGATTCAAGTAGAAATGACTTTTCCTATTTCTGCTCATCTCTACTTATTTGAGCACTCATGACTAGAGTGAAGGTAAAGAGTCTACAGGGATGACCAGAGTGAATATAAGATGCCAATGGGGTGCTTAGTGCCTTAATTTCTAAGTCTGCCTGGGTTCAGAAAGACTTGAGAAGAAGGAGAGTCAAGGGACCTATACATTCATTATGTAGAAAAACATTATGATGAAGGATGTGCACCCATGGTAGACCCTTACTGCATGTAGGAATTATAGAAATTGATATTCAGTTTTAGAAAAGGCAGATTTGTCCTTGACTAGAAATTTAAATGCTAATAGTTGGTAAGAAATGAGTCTCCATTCAGCTATGAATATAGATCTCCAATTGAATCAATTAAACAGCTTGTTTTCAGAAAGTTTTTAAAATGTTTCCCTAAGTAGTAAGTGATTTGTTTAATTAGATGCTACCATGACTTCACTGCGCACTGCTGTTCTCCTGGTGTCAGACACATTGACAAGGACATACGGAAGCCCAGGTTGACACAGTAAAGCAGAGGAGTGTCCAGAGAATAAGTCTGCAATCCAGAGGCTGAGACCTGCAAGCTACTGAAGAGAGACTAACATGGAGAGACTGATGTTGGGAAGTCTGGGCCAGCAAAGAGTAAGACCTTAGGAGCAGCTATAGAATGCTAAAGAAAGCATGAATTTAGAGCCATGCTCTAAATGGTTTTGAATCTTGACTTTATACTATACGAATTGTGTGACCTGAACAATGATTGCTATAACGATGGATAATAACAAACCCTTCCTTAAGAATGTATTTGGTATCAAAACCAACAAACAGGGACATACTTAATGTGATGTCTGGCATGGAGCAGCTGTTTAAGAAATGAGGAGTAGACCCAACTATTAAGTAAGTAGATAAGGAGCAGAGGTCAAAAAGCAAGGGGTGGAGGTACCCAGACTGCTTGTGAATTGTGTCTACTTAGATGTCCAGTCAATTCTCAGGAGTATAAAGTATGAAAGGAATCAGGATCCTAAGGGGAAGAGAAGAAAAAGCACTACCAAGTAGTTGCCTGTAGATACACTATATTCTTCTATTTACATTCTCATAAAGCACCAGAAAAAAAAAATTGTCTCATTTACAACTTGGAACCGAAAAACTGAGGCTTCCAAGAGCTTTTCCAAGGACATGCATTTTGTTAGGCAGGGTGGACAGCCCCAATGCCAATTTGAGCACAAAGTCCAGGGTTATTCCATTATACTTAGTACTTAGCTTATGCCTCGCTCCTGGGTACTAGGTCTGGGTCAGATGCAGCAGCTCACAGCATGCTCTCGCCGTCCAAATGCATCTTAGCAGGCAATTGCAGCATTAAATGCTCATGATAGAAGAAAGCCAAGACTTCAGGAAGGCAATCTAAATTTCTGTCTTAAGAAATTGGAAATAAACCTAAGTACACACAAAGCAGACAGAAGAAAGGAAATAACACAGATCAGAAATCAATGAAATTAAAACTAGAAAACAGGAAATGGATGATAACAAAACTCTGCCTTTGAAAAGGTCAATGAAAATGATAAACCTCCCCAAGAAGGACTAAGACAAAAGAAGAAAAGTCATAACTTTACCAGTTTCAAGAATAGTAGAGGCAATATTAACAAACCCTAAAGATATTCAACAGGAAAAAAAAAAAAGATCCCATGCACTTTACTAACTCCAAGAGGGAGGATTTGGGGGTTCAACCTCTGTGGGGTGGGCTAACTCGTCGGAGGTGGCGCAGGAAAGGAAGAAGACTAAGACCTCGGTGCCTTTTCATGCACGTCCTGAGCTGGACACCCCTCAGAGATCACTCTCTGAAGAGTGACAACTGCTAGGAATCATTGTGCCTTTTTTTGAAAATGTGTTACATGCAAGTAAATGGGTGAGGGCTACGTGTTTTAATTATCAGTTCAATAGGGATCATAGGTTCCATTCGGGGTTGGATTAAGGGCGGGTCTAGTGCAGTTCCACAATTGTTCGTTTGATGTAGGTGGGTCTCCATGGAATGCAGTTTCGGGAAAGCAGCTCCAGCAAGCAGAGATAATTATCAGTTGATGCGGCGCGACAGCCATCTTGTGTTTACCGAGCACGATGCTGAGAAAAGAAAATCTCAAGTATAGATATTAGTTCTTATGGATCTTAATAAAGAATGATACTTATATAGTTTTATAGGGATCAAAAACTTAATTTAAGGAATCCTAATATATTTATCAATTGTACTTGGTGAGAGCAGGGGTGTCCTGGGCCAGTTTTGGCCTAATCATATTTTATGTAAAGAAAAGATTATCTTAAGATTATCTTTAAGTTTATGTTAAATGTATCTTGAAGGGCCTTCCAAAGGTCAAGATTATTTTTGCCTAGATAAAACTTTAGCACACCCACTATTGTGACCAGAGATAAAGCATTGTAATTGACAGTAGGTGATCAGGGCCAAGGGGAGTGATTGAGGGACTTTTGGGAAAATCTTATTACATACTTAAGAGAGCTATGTAATTTTTTTATAGTAGTATATCAGGGAGTCAGAAGGGGGTCACTTCCCAGCAAGGCTACCACAGTTTCCAGAGCAAATAGCAAGTGGCCTTGCCGACATGCTAATTTGACCTAAGTTTTATTCCTAGGTCAGGGGGGCACACAGCAGCAGCCTTGCCAACGTGCTGACCCAACTTAAGTGGTACTTAAAGGTCAAAAGCTCAAAACAGATACTGGGGCCCTACCGGGTCGGACTCCTCCAGG
This sequence comes from Tupaia belangeri chinensis, assembly GCF_000334495.1. Classification (NCBI taxonomy): domain Eukaryota; kingdom Metazoa; phylum Chordata; class Mammalia; order Scandentia; family Tupaiidae; genus Tupaia; species Tupaia belangeri. Next base: position 10,680,586 of record NW_006159501.1, read on the forward strand.
AGGAAGCTCTTTGGCTGCTGCTGTGCATGGGCTTTGCAGACCTGCTAAGAGCTCTGTAAGCTCCTGTTAAACTCAGTTAATGAACAGACACCAGTGCCTCACATCTTTTCCCAACTCCCTACATTTCTGTTTGATCCTCCCTTCAGAGGAGAAAAGAACACTTCACAAAACAGGGAGACGGATCCATAGATAGAGTGTTGCAAAGTGCCCAGTATATGATAGGTGTTCCACAAATGTTTCCACACCTGGCAACTGTTGTTATGTGTTGTGCTGACCATGCCATGCTTTTCAGGGTGAGAAGAGAAACCTCACAGAAGTGAGGCCTAGAATGTAGCTTAGAAGACCAGGACTACATACGTAAGAGGTGAAGGGCAAGGAGGAGAAAAGATGCTGTTTACACACGGGGAGCTTCTGCTGCCCCTCTCTAGTGACGAGGGCTGAGAGCCCTTAAGATGAGAAGATTAGACACGTGGAGGCCTGCTGGCTTTAATAGAAGGTTTAGGTGAAGTGTCCATTGCTTGGAGCCATTTTTATAGTGATTTGGATCCTTGGATAAGACATCAGAACCTGACCATGTAGGTCTTAGAAGGACAATGAAATTTTGAAAGTTGATGTTGTTTGAAATTTATTTAACAAAATGATTACTCAGTGAGATTCATTGAAGGATGAGAGGAGCCTGGACAAAAAATGGCAATACAGAGTTGGGTTCCACAACATTTTTGACTTGGTATTTAGGTGGCAGTGTTAATTTATGGCAGAGTACTGAGTTCTCTGAACCAAATTTCTGCACATGCAGACAGCTCTGCATTACCCAGCACTGGTTTGACGAATACAATGAGCACGTATACTGGCCCTCCTGGAGCACTGTGTTTCGGCAGTAATGATTCTGATGGGAGTTATTTTCTATACTGCACCAGTTACTGAGTCTACAGAGTCAAACTTATAATGAAAGCTTGAAACAAATACTTTCATGTTCCATTAGAATGCCCAAAACTCTGACCAGCTTATGTTTTTCCTTTTCGAATCTGAGGTCTAGGTTGCAGCTCAAATGTCATTCTTTTCTCACTGCAAGAGCTAGTAATGGTGGAAGTAGCACTTCATGAGCCATTGGTAATCACCACATCTTTTCTATGTCACAGAGTATATTTTTCTCACCTCCCACCTCCATTGATGGGAAGTACACTCTATACTTGACACTAAGGGAAGGATTTGAAGCTGCAAATTAAATCAAACCACTCATCCTTGTCCTGAGAATTTAGCCAGCTACAATATTATCAGTCATCTTTCCAACTTTCCCTATTGCTGCTTTCTCATTCTTAAAAGCTCCGGGGGCCTAAATTCCATTTATGATATCCTTAGTTGTCTATTATGTAGTCTGGGATGAAGTGCCCACACTTGAACCTGAAGTGCTAAGGAGGAGGAGCTACAGAACTAAGGGTGAGGATGCATTTCTCTGCTCACTGGCATCTCTGTGCATTTTGAGTTTGGACTCACACATGGATACATCATGACTTCAAGAATACATTCATGTTTACTTCTTCCTCCACGTTTCACAGATATCCTTTATTTTCTGTTGGTGGATAAATACCTGCAGGTTTTCACACCTGTTTTCCTTTCAAGAGAAAGTGAATCTAAAAAAAAAAAAAAAAAAGAAATTGGTTTCTTAACTGACAGGTGGATGTTTAATAAAGTTGCATGGTAATTAGAACCACATACTAAATATTTAAATAAGCAGTATAAAATATGAAAATAAGTTTATATTCATTAATTTGTTGCACATTAGTCAAAAATATCAAATGTTCTTTTTTTTTTTTTAAAGCTTTCTATGTGATTAGAGAATATGTAAACCTTCAGGGCTCTAACTTAGAAATTGATGAGTTTATAGGATTTGGGTTTTCCTATTAGAATAATAAAAATTCCATCTAAGGTATAAATATTACAATTATACCTACTTCTGGTAATGAGTAGCAGAGTATATTTTTTAATGTATATATGTCAAATCCTTTATTATTTTTAACTTTTATTTTAAGCCATGCATTTTTAAAAAAATGTAGTATATGTGGTCATTCTATTCTGGAGCAAATTAGGAGACACATGTGAGAAGAATGTAGAGTTAAAGTAAATGGAAAGTTTTTATGAGGTGGTGCCCATCACACATAACAAAATTATACTCTTTTCAAAGATGCACTTGGCTTGCTGTCTTGTTAAATAAGTTGCCTTGGACTGACACACAAATTCAGATTCTCATCTGTAGCAATGTGAACCTGTATCCCGACTGAGGACACGTGGTAAAGTGCAGGCGCTGAAGTTCTCATGGATCTATTTCTTCTCTTCTTTCTTCTACCAACGTACTTGAACTGTCAGCCTTCTAAGAAGAATTGATGTCTTTCCCTGGAACTCACCTTGGCCCAATCAGAACCCAGAATAATGATTCTCTCTTTTTTTATCCAGATTAGCAATGTACCATTTGCCATTTAAAACAGCCTTTTCGCTTTTCTCTCTCTTTCTGATATTTCAGTAAACACAGTATCTCTCCTAAATTATTATTACCCTCAGTTCCATTTATAGACGCTAAACAGAAAAATGTACCCAGAATAGACACACAACGAATTGCAGTCCAAATGCCCAGAGTGAGGACACAGTGCTGCAAAGGCGGCAATTCTCAGTGACAGACTCGGTTGTGCCAGTCTCCACACTGGGCAAACTAGCCAGGCCAGGAGCGAGCAGAAAGAAGAAACAGGTGCGAAATCACCTTCCTGCCTCCCGGGATGAGTGCATTGCGCACTGAAGGGCGACGCACCTGCACTATTGTTTCTGAGGAAAAAATAGCTTTTAAGAGCAAATGCTCCTGAGCCTTGATAGAGACAAGAGACTTCTGTGTAATTTGAGTATAAATGGGTCCTTTTTTCCCCTTTTATGATGGTTTATATTATGTTAACTCTTTGAGGAAATGGCTTTATGGCTCAGTTTAAACATTTAACTGCTTCTTGTTTTAAATAGAGAGAGGAAGAGGCAGAGGGCTGTAATTTCTGGAAAGACTGCTGTTCCCCAGGAGCCAGCCCCCAGCCCCCACACAGCATTGAGGCCGGGACTCTGCACCAGCTCCTCCCTCTGCCAGGTCATTCTGTCCTCCTCCTGCTCCAGTCTGACCTTTGTCCACCGCGACGCAGGTCGCACCCCTCAGAGGACAGTGCTGACAATATTGAGGTGACCATCCTTAAAGTGGGAACGTTTATGGCATTAATGGGAAATCCCACAAATCTCTGCCTTCCCCAGCGCTAACGTCTTTAATACGTTTTTTGAAATATAAATTTGCACAGTTTTTTTTTTTTATTTCTGATAGCATCGTTTGCCTATGCTGTACACATGTAGTCAGTGCCCACTGAGTCAATGAGGCTGCCCTCCCAGCCGAGATCTCCCTAACCTATGCAGCCCTGAGCAGCCACTCCCGAGGAGGACCCCAGCACCCTTCTGTCGCTGTTTTCTGTCAGCCCACCTCTTGTCCCTTTGGTCCAACAGAGCTAGTGGGTGGGTCAGTGGGAAGGGGATGTGGATGAAGCAGCTATAAATTCACAATTATCAAGTCGAGCTAGTTTTCAAGACTCATAATGATCTTCTAAAACAATTTAAAAATAGTCTCTGTCCTGCCTCTTTTGCTAGACCTGCTCTGTTTCCTGATTGTTTTGTGGGTCAGCATCCCACCTTCTCCTGGTGAGTTACTGACCAACAAGCTGGAGTTTGCTCCAGAAAATGCTCAGCTTTCTGAGAGAAATAAGAATCCTCCTGCAGCTCTGAACTGGTTGCTGTGACCCTCTGCATTCTGATGGGACCCTGGACTGCACCACTAGCTCTGAAAGTGTGCCTTGTCTTCAGAATGAGCTCCCCTTTGGCTGAGAGAGGTATCCTCAACTCCTGTCCAGGTGGGCGTGTCTGACACCTGTGCAGTCTGCCCACGTCGGCTCTGGGAGCCAGATCCAGCCTTGCAGAGACGTAGTAAAGGGCACCCGGCACTCTGCTTTCCTCAGTGGTGTCTCCGTTTCTCTAAATCCTATTACTGTGACATGTGGATCGTAAATGAGGTCCTACCGCTCTGCTGTGTAACATTTCCAAACCCATCAACGGACGTTTTCTGGATCCCCACCACGTGCTGGGTCTGAGATCTTTGGGATGCACTCATGATCCACAGTCGCCTGTGTCACTGAGGATCTTACAAGCGAAAGTTGAAATTGAGCGCATTTATAGGAAAGAGATGGACGTCGCGCTGTGATAGCTTTTCTATAGTACCTTTCTGTGGCTGCTTCTCCTACCGGCACTGATAGCCTTTTGTTTTTCTTTCGTCTTATATAAAAAGAGGCACTGGGCTTCATGCTTTCTAAGGCCTTCTACATTTCAAAACTTCATAATTCTGATCACCAACATAATGGTTTACAAAGTGTCCTTAAGCATCTGCAGTGGCACGACTCCATAGAGCTCTCGGCTGTGATGAGGACGCTCCGTGTGGGAGCTCCAAGTAGGCCAGCCGCTAGCTCCATGGGGCTATGAAGCACTTGAAACCGGCTGACGGAATAGTATCGCAGTCACTTCCTTCAGGGTAACACGAATTCCATTAGCTGTTTATCTGAACCAGAACACTAAAGGTCATTTTGAAGATGGAGATGCCTCATTTAAATGTCCATTTCTTCCTCTCTAAGTTGAACTCCTACCCATTCTTAATAATGCACGTTTGATGTCACTTCCATGATGTACTCAATAGACAGCCCTATTTGTGTTATGCAATGTATGTCCACCAACCACACATACCTATTACCTTTAAGTGCAGATTAATTAAAATGGTCAGTGGTACGGCCGTACTGCCACACATGGGAGTGTCCTGGAGCCTCCCTGCTCATACTGGCCACATGCCTGTGATTCTACCTGGGTGAGGCTGCGGTTAGATAGTGACACGAAGACAGCATTGGGAGTGCCTGTGTTTCTTTCTCTCTTTGTCTCCTTCTCTCACAGATGAAATAAATAAAAATTAACTTTTGTTTTTTGAGAGGTTTTTTGCTATAGGGCATGTGCGCTCGCCAGACAGAGAGGGACAGAGACAGAAAGTGAGAAATCACCCCACAGGGAGGATGGCCATGCTGCAATTCCCTCTCCTCCATTCTCCTCTCAGGATCTTGGGCACACACATACATGCGCCCAGCGTGAGTTTAAGTCACCAGGTCCGGGATTCAAACCGCGGTTGACTTCATGGGAGGGAGTCTAGTGACATAGCCATTACGCTAACTGCTGGTCCCAGTAAACTTTAACTTTTGATAGAATCAAAAATTATGTGACTTTGTACATGCCATTTTAGCTTTTCCTGTCCTGTTAGTATGTCAGTACAGTAGCAGAGTAGCATGGTACTAGAGATGGAGCCCTAGGACTCAGGCCATGGTCCCAATCCTTCCTCCCTGGGAGTCAGCCCTGCTGGACATAATGCTGTGTGTGTGGAAGGGAGGCAAGGATAACCGGCCAGGAGCAGGCTCACTTTACTCGTAGTAGGAGCCCAAGTGGGCCAGGAGGGGCTGAGCATATTCACTTCAGATGTCCTTTCCTTCCGAAGTCAAGATGGCACCCTCAGCTAAAAATATGCACTGCTCTTTATTCAAAATGCTAGGGAAAAGAGAGAAAATTGAATAAAGATACACAGGGCAGTTTCCATACTTCTGTAATTTCCCCCGAATTGCTCACAAAGTGACTATTATTCTCCTCCCATTAAACATGGGGCCATCTGGGGCATAGATATGCAAGGAAGATGAAAATGTGGCTGCACAGAACCTATTCTTTCAGAGGGACTCGTGCTTTTGTGTTGTGGGAGGACAGAAAGATTGTCTGAACTTCTATGGGAGCACCCAGCGTCTTTCCTCTCACATCTGCCACTGTGCGGAATTGCTGGTAATCGTGGTTATTATCATGGTGTCTTCCTCCACTTAAAACAGGGCCATCTGGGGTTTGTGTGGTAGGAGATGGATTAGCATTTTTTTTTCAAGTGCTCCTCTCCTTTAGTAAATATATTTTACGGAAATTATTTCAGAGAAAGGATTATGATAATAATGATGATAATACTAATAACAGGGTTTTTATGTGAGCTTTCTTTTAGAGAAAAATCTCTAGTAAGCATAATCCAGAGCAGGGAGTCCAGGGGTTGAGCACCTGGGCTGGCCTCTGTGAGCAGCCTGGAGCAGATGCTGGGTTTCGCAGGCTGCCGTGGCACCCCAGGAAGGGGCACGGAGCCTGAACTTCAGTAGTTCCGGAGGGTGCGACCACCGGGAGATGGGCAGTTAAATGGCTGTCCAAGTCTGGCTCTGGCATCTCCTGGTTGTAGCTCTCTGGGAAAGCTTCAAAAACTATTTTCCTCTTTGAAAAAAAATAAAAAGAAAAAAGAAAAAGAGAGAGACCCAATTTATTGTGGGGAATTGGTAACAAAATGAACTGAAGTAATGTGTGTGGGAGCACTTAGCATAGTGCTTGATAAGTAGTCTTAATAAATGTTTAAGCAAAATACTCAAGGATTGGAAAATGCTTTCCAATTCCCAAATTAAGTAGCTTTTTAGTTTTTCTATTTCTTGACAGATCAGCACAATAACAGTTAACATTAAAATGGATGTTATAGCAATTCTGCTTTTTGGTACATAATTAGCTTACACAAATGCCAAGAGGCTGAGCAAGTCTAAAGTCTTCTTTAAGTTAATATTAATATACACCTGAATATAGTGATGGATCCTGAAGAACAGAACCTACATCAGAAAAAACTGGCTTTGAATTATTGATAGCTTGACTTGAGTAAGCCATTAGTTTGTCTCATCTAAGTGTCTTTTATTTATTTTTTTTACAATATTTCCATGAGGAAAGTATGTCACACATTTGTGGAGGAATTATTTTTATTACATAATTTTTTTAAATGTAGAATCTGTTATATGATGATTTTAATATATGCATGTATATGTTGAAATAAATATGCATAGAGAGTGTGCATGGGAGTTCTTTGCTGTATGTGCATACGTGCTTTTTATTTTTTTTGGAGAGGTTTTGCTATAGGGCACGTGGGTTCGCCAGACAGGCAGAGAGAGAGAGAGACAGAGAGACAGAAAGCGAGAAATCACCCCCCGGGGGAATGGCCATGCCGCAATCCCTTCTCCTCCGTTCTCCTCTTGGGATCTTGGGCATGCACGCACACACACCCAGCATGTTTTAAGCCACTGGGTACGGGACATGAGCCGCGGTTGACTACATGGGAGTCTGGGCTGGTCCCTGCATACGTGCTTTGATGCATGTGTCCCTTCATGTTCTATTTATTCTTCTTTCTACCAATCAATATAGCTTTCTCTTCCTTTTTGTTCCATTAAAATTGAGTCCCATAGGTATGAAAACTCTGCTAAAGTCTTCCCTCATGAGGTATACCCTCCCACCTCCCATGTCATCTCATCTCTTTGCTTTCCAATTTCACCATCTATTTTATTCCACTGGTTGCCTGTCTGAAATTTCTTCTTCTGTGTGAGATTCTGTTGTGCCTTACTGAACGTCTGTGGAAGGTAGATTTCGGATAGCTGTGTACATGAGAAAGCAGACTTTGTTTGGAGGATACTGAACTAAATAAAGGTACATTGTTCCCTAATAACATATGCCAGCCTATATTTTTACTTGATGAGAAAATTTCCTTTTAAGATTATAAACCCAAATGTGTTTCTTTACACAAATATTTATTTTCCTCTATTGTGTAGGCACGTGCCTCATATATTATAGCACTGTCTAGAATAGCATATTTGCATCTGTTTAGCAAACTTAAGAAAAAACAGCCTGGAATCATATACTCTTGGCATCTCCTTCAAGATGAATGACGCTTCTCTCAATGGGGCCATTAACTCTGTATGGTGACTTTTACCGAGGCCTGGTCAGAGACTCACAATGTGCTGGAATTAGGAATGGCCTACTGAGACTTGGGCTGGTGGCATGCACATTCATGTCTTGCTCTTCCCCAGCTCCAAATTCCAGAAGAATCACCTCTGTCAGCTGCCTTTTCCAGGCACCAGGGTCAGCTGGCATTAGCTCCGTTTACACAAAGAAAAGTCCTAGTGAGAAAATGCAAGTTGGAAGGAAGGAAGGAAGGAAGGGAAAAGCCAGGGTCTTTCCCTCTGTATCTTCTAAGGTGCAGCCCAAAGGTGGTGCATTTCTGACCAGAGGGGTCCTCCTTGAACTGAATTTTCACCCCGTGACATTGACCCCTCTGCTCCCAGTAGCACCTCTTTCTTTTACTCCTTCAACCCAGGCAAGGTGGTCATTTCCTATTTCTGACTATGCGGTGACCTTAGCCTGTCCTGTTAGGGTGTCCAGGTCTCTCATTGCCTGCATAGTCAATTTCCTATAAATATCGCTATTTTGTTGAAGCACCTAAAGCAACTCTGTTGTTTTATTTGACTTTGATGGATGTAAGTACCATGTTGTCTGAGGGCCTGCAGGCTCTTCTCCTGAATATGCTAAATTTTATTTTATTTTGTTATTTAAAATTTATTTACCTATTTCTTCCATGAGCAAAAGAGACAGAGAGACAGAGATTGCATTTCCACCATGGTTGGAATGCCTCCATCTACCCCAACCTCAGCCCTAGATCGTGAGCCTGCACATGCCTGGTGAGAAGCAGGGTAGCCTCGAGATGCAAACACATAACCCTTCTCTGTGGGTCAGCCTCACAGAGTATTGTGCTTTACCTCTGTGCCACTGTTAGCCTTTGATATGAAAAGATTTTGGAGCTTCTCAGGGCCTACTGTTGGCTTAGGAGGGGAAGGATTTGAGGGCAGTAGTGGAGACTCTGGCTATGGACAGAGAGACAGCAGCTCTAGGAAATGGCTCCTGCATGAAGGAAGTGCAGTCTAGAAGGAATAAAGCCAATGTGTATGTTGGATTGAAGTGTGACCTCAAGTCTTATTGTCCGGCGAGGCTTCTCTCTTGCTACAGATATGAATAAATGAATAAATTGATCTATCAACCAATGAAAAAAGAGCCTTACGTTAGTTGCTGTAGGGATTTGCCTATGCATCAGTAGAGTTGGAAACTAAATGAAGACAGAGCAATGTATAAATGAATGCATAAACAAATGAGTAAAGAAGATGAATGGGGGTCAGTCAGCAGGTGGTATGGTGGTCAAGGTGCTGCACCATGCCACATGGACTATGGTAACATGGCCAACCATAGTTTGAGTCCTGGACCTAGGGACTTGCTCTCTCACTTTTCTTCTCTCTCTCTCTCTCTCTCTCTGGTAGGCACACAGGCCCTATAGAAAATTTTAAAAAATGATAATAATAAACAAAATGAAGTAAATAATCCTTTAAAAATTCATAAACTAATGAACAAATGAGGAAAGAAGATGAATAAATGAGTGAACAAATGAGGAAAGAAGCTGGTTTCGGTTGCCATGGGTTCTCATCTCAACTCTTGTATTGATTTGCAAGTTTACTTTGGGTAAGTCCCTTCTCTTCCTGGGCCAGGTGATAATGGCTTCTGTACTAAATAAGAAAGATACCAAATGAAACCCTTGAGCTGAAGTGGACAACAGCACATGTTCTGTTATCAAAGTCGCCAATGGGTCATGAAGGGATACTAATTGCACATCTTCCTGTGTGGATTCTAGTAGTAGATCAGAACATTCTAACAGAACATCAGACCGATGTTCTGTTTCTCTATTTCACATAGTTGTTTTACAGCAGCCCCATGTAAATCTTTGCCTGCACATAGAAGCAGCAGGATGTGAAGTAACTGTCTGTCAGGATAAAACATCACGATCTTTATTACATTGTAAAGTGAAATGTTTCTTTCTGTTGAAATTGCCCATTTGACTATCCAAAAAGAGAGCTTCTTAGGGATAAGGATGCTTGCTTAGTAATCTTGGACCTCAATATCTGATAGAGGAGAAGCATAGGATAACTAGTGAGAATTTCTGGTTAAGTATTTATGATTAAGTATCTTTGCTTGCATGCACCTGCTTGCAGCAGCCCTGGGAGAAGGAGCAACATGGCAGACAGGACGAGGGCATGGTGGGAGGTCTGATCTGAAAGTGAAAGTTGAAGGTGACCCTAGCTTGTCCCTAAGGAGAGACCCTAGGAGGCTGAGAATATTTGTCTCTAGGCCTTTTCTGTATCTCATGTCAACAGAGTCACAGCAGCTCAGATGGAATAGCTGCAAATACTTCTGGTATTACATGATTAATTAGTAGATATGCCCGAAGCCAAAGCACTGCTGGAAATGACAGGAGACCCTCAGTGGACCCTGCCCAGTGCAAGGAGGGGATATTTATGAACTATCTTCCCTCTTCCTATGTTTAAGACTTTCTCCATGAGACACAAAATTCCTTAGACTTTTAGGTTCAAATAATCATCCCTTGGTGTCCACAGCGGACTGTCAATACCAGAATCTGTGAATGCTCAAGTCTCTTCTAGAAAATAGTGTAGTGTTTACATATAACTTATGAACATTCTCCAGCATACTTAAATCATTTCAAAATCACTTTTAATACCTAATGCAGTGTAAATGCTAGTAACTAGTTGTTATACTGTATGTTTTTCTATTTGTATTCTTTTCTCCATTGTATTAATATTATTTTCAAATATTTTTGTCCTTCAGTCATTTGAGTCTGCACCTGTGGAACTGGTAGCTGTGAAAGGTTTGGAGAAGCCACAGGGTAGACAGTGAGAAGCACAGAATGTGTGCTTGTTTTCTGATCAGAAAGTTGAAAGGTGACCCTAGTTTGTTCCTAAGGAGAGACCCTAGGAGGCTGAGAATATTCGTGTCAATGCCTTTTCTATATCTCACATCAGCAGAGCCACAGCAGCTCAGATGCAATAGCTGCAAATCCCTGCAAGGGTCTCTCCTGGATGCTTTGGATGCTTCTGCCCCATGTCCTTGGTCCTGGGCCAATAGCTGAGTTGAGCTTGAACCAGCCCAATCTCAGACAAATTGCTGTAGCCTTCAGGTCGGGCTCAATGGGACCAGGGTTGCACCAGCTCCACCCGTACCATTCACATGAGCTCAGCTCTCCTAGAGATCATAGAAGCCTCATTTGTCACAGATGATAAAAGTGTTGTAGTGGTCACTCAAATATCCCAAGCAGTGTTGTAGTGATATTATGATTTTTTCAGATACGTGGTTATCTATTAGTAATGCTCTAATCACACGAAGTTTAATCTCTTTTTGAACTACAAAGTGGTTGCATTGTTGGAAACTCAGTAAATATCAATGTGGTGCAAAAAAACCCTGTGGGTTTATATGTGTAAAATGAAATTTGTTTCCATTGATTAGTTATTATTTTTAATTGACACATAATAATTGTGTATGTTAGAGGATACAGTGTGATGTTTATATACATGCATGAAATGTGTGAAGATCAAATTAGGGTAAGTGCTGTACCTATTATCTCATACATTTTAAATTTCCTTGTTTTGGGAACATTTACAATCCTCTCTTCCACCTATTTTGAAGCATATAATAAGTTATGGTTAACTATACTCACTCTACTGTGTAGAGAACACTAGAAATTATTCCTCCTAACTAGCTATAATTTTGTACTTCTTAACCATCTTCTCCCTATCCTCCTCAATTAATTTTTTTAAACTGTGCAAACATCAGATGAGGGGTTGAAGAATTGTACAAATAGAAATAGGTTTTTGTAGTACATAATTGTTCCATAAATCGGACGCCATCCAGCATCCTTGGCCCTTCTTTACCAAACAACAACGAACTCTACCTCTAAATATCGTGGCATAAAAAAGACACATCTCCATGCTTGTCCCTAGAGAGAAATGCTGTCTGCTGGAATACAGAATTCAGAATGACTGTGCAATGAAAAACCAACTTCTTTTTCTCCATTTGTAAGACTTAACCTTCAAATTCAAGACTTTGACTTTATATGATGTCTTGAAAATGAAGGCTAGAAAAATGGCAAAATCCCCTCTAAACCAGTTTGTAGTAGATGAGAATTCCATTCATATATGCCTTGGGCATGTAGGCTATGTCAGTCCCTGTCACACTATGCTCATTAATGTGATGAATAACAACAGAAGCAGTGAGTAAATAGCTATTTCCCAGGGAAAATCCAAAACCCTGGTTCAGTTTGAAATAACTCATGCAACATGGGGAAGGCTGCAAATAATCAATGATTAACTGGAATATAAATTCTGGGAAGTTATGAAACAGTGTTACAATATCAGTTTCTGCTTTTGGTATCCAGAAGTCACATGGATTATGATAACTACCTTTGGTCTACTATTAGACTACTTTACTGTTTTTCAAATGTTTAAAAATGAAGATCTTATTTTTTTTTCTTTTCTTTCTTTCTTTTTAAATTTTTAGCATAGGGCATGTGCACTGTGCAGAGAGAGACAAGTAAAGTGAAAAATCACTTCCAGTGGAGGGATGGGCACTTTGCAACCCCTTCTCCCCATTCTCCTCTCGAGATTTCGGGCATACATGCACCTGTCATGTTTTACAAGTTGCTGTGTCCAGGACTTGAACCATGAGGTTAGCCAGGTGAAATTCAGTTGCCTTAACCTCCATGCCACCCACTGGCCCCCCAAAATTAGATTTTTAGAAGCCCAACTTCAGAGTAAATAACAAGCTATCTTCTTTTATCCAGAGATAACGTACCTCACTCTCATCTCTGTCCTTGACCTTCTCCAACAGTCTTGGTCTGTTGACATACTTTTATTTTCCTTTTTTTTTTTTTTTTAAGTTTATATGTACTAATCAAACACTCCTGGGAAGAGGAAACTTTTTTTTTTTTTGAGAGGTTTTTGCTATAGGGCAGGTGCGCTCGCCAGAAAGACAGAGAGAGAGACAAAGAAACAGAAAGCGAGAAATCACCCCCCAGGGGGGATGGTCACACTGCAATCCCTTTTCTCCATTCTCCTCTCGGGATCTTGGGCACACATGCACATGCGCCCAGCATGAGTTTAAGCCACCTGGTCCGGACCTCAAACCCCAGTCGACTACATGGGAGTCCAGCAACATAGCCATTACACTAACTGCTGGTCCCAGGAAGAGGAAACTTGCAAAATTATTCAATAGGTGTTTAGTTCTAACTGAAGTAAATGGTGGTGATTCCTGGAGTACACAGAGACTCATTGTTCGTTATGTTCATGGTCCTTAGGTCAACATAGGCTGCAAGAGGCCACAAATAAGGGCCATTACAGCCACAGAGGCAAGACCTTGCTAGAAGAAGAACATTAAAGCACAGAATAAGGCTACAATTAGACATGCTGTTGATGAGACACAACATTAGAGAGACATGCCATTGGGACTGCCCGCTACAGTGTTGTTACTGAGTGACTCATGCTCCCTCAAACTCTTGTGATGAAATACTGGCTCCCAAGACCAGAGAATGTAACTAAGGAGTCTGTAGAGGGGTAATTAAACTACAATGACGTGACTGGGATAAACCCTAATCTAATATGAATGGTGAGATTAGGCACACACAGATGCAAGACATGCAAAGATACAAGGAGATGATGGTATCTGTAGGCCACGGACAGAGAACTGCCAACACTTTGATCTCAGACTCTGAGACCCAGGACCATGGAGGCAACAAATTGCTATTGTATAACTCCCCCTCCCCGCAGTTTGTGATACTTTGTTATGGGAGCCCTAGAAAATTAACACAGTAACTGGGTTCTGGAGAGGCAGACTAACTGGATGGCATCCCAGCTCCATCCTCAACAGCTCTGCACTTGATGCAATCTCTCTATTCTCTGGTTTCTCATCTGTAAATTGGTGATAAGGGCACGTGCCCTACCTACCACATGGGATTCTATGAAGACCAAGTTAAGATTCTAAAGTACTTAGAACCATAGCTGATATAGAGTTACTGCTAGGTGTTTGTTCTGTTATTATTTTAATGGAAGTATAATTTTAAAAAAAAAAAAAAGACTTTGGACTTAGCAAAGTTTAATCCTAGTTCTGTAACTAATTGGCTATATTTCTATGGGCAACCCACTTGGTGAGATTCATCCCATTTGAAAAATGGAGGAATAATTATTGGCCTATGTGGAAGTTAGAGCTGAATGTGCAGTGGACACGAGGAGTGGGGTCTTAAAGCTCAGTAAATGTCACCCCCTGACCCAGTCCCGTACTCTACTCCATCCATGCCTACAGATCCATATGGCTGAAGAGAGGCAAGAATTTTGCAGTACTCAGAGGTACTTTCAAATTATGAGTCAGAAACAGAAATTGAAGGGTAAATGGTGCCTAGCCAAGATAACCCCAGCAGCTAACATCCTGAATATCCTACTTTAAGAGTAAACAAAAGCCACACCCAGCCAAGTTTTTCATTGTATTTTTCTCCTCATTGCTCTCAGGGCTTCACTGTTTTTATTTTCCCTGCAGAATTGCCCTGTGGCAACTCTAATTATAGCTGATGGTCCACGTGACTCTCCAGTCTCACCAGAAACCTTCCTTTTAAAATTTTTTCCTGAAATGTTATGATTTGGGGGTTTACTTCACTATCTCATGTGCTGGTTCCTTCTGTAAATATATTTCATGGTAAGTAAGTAATTCTCTCTTTGTGTCTTAAAAACAGCAGGACCGTCCCGTGGCCCGGGGGCTCACGCCCCCTGCGCAGCCGTGCACCAGAACGGCCTGGCCCCGCTCTGGTGGGGAGCCCCGCCCTGCGCAGCCGGGGGCTTACGCCCCTGCCTGGCATCCCTGGCCTCTCCGGTGCTGGATGGCCCCGAGGCCGTAAACAAGGTTGAAGAGCTTGCAACTTGAGAAGATGAGGGTTACCAGCCCTGCATTACCTCAGGGGAAAACAAGAACTACTCTGCCATTCTTAAGGAAGCCAGATACCCAAGGACAATTCACACCGCAGATGCCCACAACACCATTCCTGGTAACTACAAGAGGACTGCTGTGCGGCCATCAGCTGATAATCATCCCTGCGTACCAGAACTGCTTTCCTGAAACTGCATTCCCTGGAGACTCACCTACAATTGTGGATCTGCAGGAGACCCTCCCTTAATCCAACCCTGAATAGAATCTATGCTCCCTATTGTCAAAATCTTTATGAGCTGATAATTGGAACTCGTGGCCTCTCTCCCTTTACTTGTATGTATCACTTTTTCAATAACTCTTCTGGAAGACAACTGTATATAGCAGAGATATTGTAAGGAGAGAGTGGGAAAGGGCAGAGGGACAAACATAGGGGAAAAAAAATAGGAAGAGAAAAAAACATATATATATATACATAAGCAAGAAAGTAGAAATGGAATATTAGTGATGATAAATGCTTGATTAAGTCACTATGCAGTCTATTCTAGATGGGAAATTACATTTAGTACGCTGTGATGATGCTCAGGGAATGAATGTTAGGTAACAAAAAAAAACGGTAAAACTATTCGTACCATTTTT
>NW_006159501.1:10696473-10701842 GCF_000334495.1 Tupaia belangeri chinensis
GGGAGATTGATGTCTCTGTATTGACCGACATGCATGGCATTCCCTTTTGAAAAAGCAATGGAAGTCAATGTAAAGTTATATGTAATCCAATGTAATATAAAGAAGATTATGATGATAATATAAATAATAAAAAAAAACAGCAGGACCGAGACATTGGTGGGGCCCAGAAATGATTTATTA
The DNA here is from genome assembly GCF_000334495.1 of Tupaia belangeri chinensis. NCBI lineage: Eukaryota > Metazoa > Chordata > Mammalia > Scandentia > Tupaiidae > Tupaia > Tupaia belangeri. Next base: position 10,696,654 of record NW_006159501.1, read on the forward strand.
CCTGTTGATGATAATGTGTACAGTATCCTCAACTGGACCAGTCTGAGGAGTATTTCATGTTGGGTAAACTCCCTTTACAAGCTAAGTGATATATAGCAATTGAATGTACAAAACTAATTTTAAAAATTAAAATTTTTAAAAGAAGCAGGACTGGGTCACAAGTAGGGGCCCCGTTCTCCAGTTGTTCCTGCCTTACTATGTAATTATTTATTACCTAAACCATGTGGAGCACGTTGTAAGTGCAGGCCTCACTCGGGCACTTGCCCGTGGGCTCTCCACTCACTACGACATCCCCATGATACCCTGCATGTAGATACAGAGACTGATACTCAGAGAGGTAACATGCTTCCCCAGGGCCTCAGAGCTGGTGAACTGGTGAGCGAGGATGGGACTCTGCCCGGCTACTTCTGGTTGCTTTACACACTTCTAACCACACTGCTCTCAAGACACAAATCTCGGTTTACTTGACTGCTTTACCTGGCCTTAAATCTCAATGGAATTCATATGAAAATAAGTCACATGTAGTTTCCCCCCAGGACTAATTGCACAGGAACCCTTAAGAAAAGACCCTATAAGTAGACATATTTTACTTTCACAGCACTGGTTGAATTTTTAGTTGTTTTCTTTCTAAACAGCAACTTTGGACTTCGCGTTTTCTCCACTTTGTTGCTGCCAAGTATTTTAGCCCAAGGTCCCTGTCTACTGACCCCTGCCCCTCCACCTCAAGCATTCTCCCTCCCCAAATGCAGCCACTTCCCTGGCTGTGGGGGGAAATCCCTTGCCTGAGTGAATGGTCTGTATCTGCAGTCGTTAGTTCCCCCCAGTTGAAGACAATATTCTCCTGGCTTCTTAACGGGCTGTGCCAGGCTTTCTGTTCTGACACTGATGAGGGAGGTAATGGCTGGGACTCGGATCATTAGTCCACACTTGGGACCCCAAGAATCCGTGGTGTTGCTCCAGAGGCAAGAGGGAGGTGCAGTTAGGGCTCCATAGGGGCAGGACTATCATGGTGGAGACTTGGAAAACCTGCTTCCTATGTTCTTCAAGGAAAAGTGATCTCTAACAGCATTGTGTAGGAGAGAATGTTTCCCAGGAAATGTTCAGAGACAAGGCCTCTTCAGTCAGCCTGACCTGGGCCTCACTCTAATTATAGAGGCAAACACTCCATTTTTAAGAAGTCTAGCAAAGCCTTTTCCTTTGGTCCCATGGCTTCATGTGAGTTCTGCGTTCCAATGTTATCACCTCTCATGTTGAGAACAATAGCAACACCAGCTTGATATGGACTGAATGTGTCCCCACAAAACTCACATGATGAAATCCTAGTCCCCAGTACTTCAGAGTGAGACCTTATTGGGAGGTAAGGCCTTTCAGAAGTAATCAGGTCAAAATGAAGTTGTTAGGGTGGGCCCTCCACCAAAATTGTTGATGTCCTTGTTAAAAAAGGGAAACTTGGGCACAGATGTGCAGAGAGAGGAGGTGATAAGGAGACCCAGGAAGATCATCTACAGGGGAGAAAGGCCTGGAACAGAACCTTCCACACAGTCCTCAGACAGAGCCCACCCTGCAGACACCTGGGCTTGGGCCTCCCCTATGGAACTGTGAGACGTGGGTTACCATTGACTAAGCAACCCAGTTGTGGGTCCTTGTCATGCCTGTGCTGGCAACACACAGCCACAGGAGTTTTTGTTGAATCAATGAAACTCTATATGTAAAGTGCTCAGCAGCTACACAGTGAGCTCCCCAAAACACACTGTCCTAAAATCTTGTTTGGCATATTATCAGTGCCATCATCATTGCTGACACTGAAAAGGGAAGCTATGTGATGGTTCAAAGCCCGTATGAGACCTTTATCCACTCTACTGAAGACCAGAATGTATGAGTATGCGAGTGCTGTGTATTTCCAATCTCATGGTTTCCTGGTGGTATAAATAGTGGCTCCTTTCCTATTGACAAACTCCCGTCCTTACCATAGTTGATTTGCCCATGCAAGGAGAAGGTGGGCTCTGTATCCAGAAACCCGTGAAGGTCTTTTTCAGCTCTAGCAGCTCATAGATCTTTCTGTCTGTGCTAGTCTAATTGTTATGGACTACGTAGAGTCTTCAAAGAGTTCATGGGGAAATCATGAAAACTAGGAGTTGTCATAGGAAACTATAGGAAAACTAGGAGAGAACTTTAAAATCTTTTGCACACACACACACACACACACACACACACAAACCCCTCATAGCTTAATTCAACTTTCTATAAACTTTTTGAAGTCCCTTCATTATTTTCTGCAGTACAGAGGCACTGAGCCTGGGTGAGGAAACCGGCATTGTGGTTGTGACTAATTAAATACTTGCAGACCTTTGGACAAGTCAGTTACTTTTTCTGGACCATCTGCAAAGTAAGGGATAGCCAAACAGGGCATGTGGGATCAATGAAGCCTTTAAGACCCTGTGACTGACAAAGGTCCTGAGGGTCCCCTCCTGCGGAGGGTAACAGCACTCCTTCCCCCTGTAGGAACCTGATGCTGCTGAACAATGCGGTTCATTTCTCTGACAAGGTTTTTTTTTTTTTTTTTTTTTTTTCTTCTCTATTTCTTTTTCTTTCTTTCTTACTTTTTTTTTAAACTGTAGTTTAATCATCCTCTGCCATGCGATTAGCATTTTCAAGTGGATCCGAGTTAGTTGAAGCAGATGGTTTATCTTCTCTTGTAGTGTTTCAACTTGGACATTCCATCATTTCTGCATCGAGCTCCGTCCTTGCAGTGCTCCAGGAATCATTCCAAATTTTACGCACTGTGTTTTGACTTATTTAATGCAGACGTACTTTACCCGCAGTAAACATGATTACCAAAATACTTTAACTTGAGAGCTTCTGCTTTCCTCTCTGGTGTAATTAGTCACACTGCACTCTCTCTGCATTTAGGGGAAAAGGGAGGAAAAAAACACCACACGCAGCATCTTGCAAATGTGTCTTCACTTCTCTCCAGCTGCTTCACTCCTTCAAGTTTTCAGTGTCAACCCCTTGAAATAAGGGCAGACTAGTGGAAAGTTCACAGACTTGTCATCTGACTACAGATATTCAAATATGAAGGGTGGAAGCACATCCAGCAGACCTCACCAAGGGCTGGAGCTCTGGGAGCTTGACCATCATGATGAAGGTGACTGGCTTAGTCACTGTTGCTGTTGCACTGAGGTCTCCACCTTCAGTTGAAGTGTTTGATCTTCATGATTAGGAAGGAGGCTAGTCCCTGTGAGTAGTAACAGGATCATGAAATCGCACGACACCTGAATGATTCACAGCACACTTTTGGACTCAGTTTCCTGGCAATCTTATACAGAAAGGGTAACTTCTGATGCAATAACTGTGTGACCCAATTGGGCCTGAGTCCTGATCTTCGCCAAATAATTAAATGTCTTGGGGCATTATTGTGGGGTTTTGAGTTGATATTTCTGTTTGTCTGTTTGCTATGGTGTGTGTGACAGAGAGAGAAGGAAAGTGAGGCCCAGGCGCGGGCAGGGTAGCGGGAGGCCATGCTACCATTCCTTCTCCTCCATTCTTTTTTCAGGAGCATGGGCAAGCACACACACATGCCCAGTGTGTTTCTCAAGCCTCCAGGTCTGGGACTGGAACTGTGCAGTCGGCCATGTGGAATCCAGCTACTTTATTCACCACACTGCCAGCTAGCCTTCAAGTTGAAGTTTGTAAAGCACTAAGAGAGGGTCTAGCACAAGACAGATTTTGAATAAGTGCTTCCCATTACTCTTCTTGGATTTGGAAACTAGACATAGAGAGATTGCATGACTTGTGTACATCAAGTAATACCAAACTGATACAGATTTAGATCTTAGTTTTTGTTTATTAATTAAGATAAATAACCAAACTCCGTTCCTCAGACACCTCAAGCTTTTCCTGCCAGAGTCCTCGCTCCCGAGCTGCACAAACCATGAGTGTGCCCAGGGAGCACAGATCCTTGGGGACGTGCGGGGCCTCCTGCCTGTGGTCCTCATCCAGCAAACCATGCCCCTCTGCTAAGAGGGGAGGGCCTCCCATTTCTCCTGCCAGTGCTCGTCTTCGGTGCTTTCCAACACACACTCACATGCACACACATCATACAGGCACAATCACAAATTCACGGACATAACACACAGGTAACACACGCACACACCACACAGGCACAATCACAAATTCACGGACATAACACACAGGTAACACACACACACACAACACAGGCAGAATCACAAACCCACATACATTACACACAGGTAACACACACATGCACATGCACACACACACACTATCTTCACTTAAGTATATAGATCTATACATACACACTGCAGTTACATGGGAAAAAAGTTTATCATAAGCATATAATTTTTCATATCTTGACTTTCCATCTTTTTGAATGAAAACCAAAGTACTCTCAGGGAAAAAGTAGACTCGTGAGACTGGCCTGGAATGCAAGACAGTGAGGAGAGCAGAGGAGCCCGCTGACCACCTCGCAGGGGACAGAAACATTCTTCAGCAGCAGTGCTGAAGGAAGACGTCCAGGCAACACCAAGCAGGGCAGCCATGGGACGGAGCTGGGCAAGGTGTTTTCCAGTCTTCCATGCATTTTTATTAAGGGAGCAAACATTGACTCTCAAGTGCATAGACCAGTATGTTTGTCAATGAGTCTTCCTAAAATAAGCAGTGAAAAATAAAGGGATTGTGAGAGATAAGAGTTTATATTCTAAAAGGATCTGTGATGTCATTGGTCAAGTTAGAAGTAGGTACAAGTGCACATAACAATAGCTCATTAGGAAGGGAGGTGTGAGTTTGAAGCCACTGAGTCTGGAACTTGAACCATGGTTGGTCATGTGGGAGTCCAGTGACATAACCACTATGCCATCTGCTTGTCCCCAAATTTATTTCTTAAATGAATATATCCTTCCTTTCATTCTTTTTATTTCATCTGTCAATAAAAAGATTCAGGTTTTGAATATCTTAGTCTCCTAATTTCATACTTCCATCTCATTCTATATTGCCTCAATGATTCTAGAAATGGTTATTTTTTCATTTAAAAAATGTTTAATTAATTAATTTACATTAATTCCCTGAATATCATTACAACATACAAAATGTGATTTCCCATCCAGAATATGCTTCAAAGTGCTTAATCATACATGTTATCATCAATAATTTTTCATTTCCACTTTCATATA
>NW_006159501.1:10702145-10732264 GCF_000334495.1 Tupaia belangeri chinensis
GAAAACAAAGCCTAGAAGAAAATCAGCAATGTTTTATTCAAAAGTCATAAAATTCTATTTCACCAGTTCAGTCTCATGTTTATCTTCTCTTGTGGTTCGATTTTCCTGATTAAATTCTGGGATATAATATTCAACTCCAGACTTGTCCCTATCATTAAGTTGGCCATTTTCTTAGTTTTTGAACTCTTATTTCTGTGTGTCTGTATTTAATTTTCTTGGCATAGCACTCCCTTGAGAAGTTCTTGGAGATCTAGTCTGGTGTTGGTAAATTCTTTCAGGTTTTGTTTATCTGAGAATGTTCTTGTCTTTTCTTCCCATATGAAGGATAATCTTGTCGGTTACAATATTCTTGGTTGAAATTGCTTTTCTCTTAACACTTTAAATATATTTTCACATTCTTTTCTAACTTGCATTGTTTCAGATGAGAGGTCTGCTACTAACCTGATGGGGATATCCTTTGTAGGTAAGGTGATGTTTCTTTCTTGCCAATCTTAGTATCTTGTCTTTGTCTGTGGTTTTGGTCAATCTGTAACATGTCTTGGAGAACATGTTCTTGGGCTGATTCTATTTGGGGTCCTTTGTATTTCTTGGGACTGCATCTTTGAATGCCCTTCTAGGCTTGAAAAGTCTTCTTGCAGGATTTCATGGATTAGGTTATCAATGTCCTTATGAGTCTCTTTGCCTTCCAGGATACCAATTATCTGAATGTTTGGACATTTGACGGTATCTAGTGAAGGAGTCCGACCCGGTGGGGCCCCAGGATCTATTTTGAGCCTTTGACCTTTGAGCACAGCTTTGTTCGACTCAGCACATTGGCAAGGCCACTGTTGTACGCTCCCCGACCTATGAGCAAAGCTTGAGTTGACTCAGCATGTTGGCAAGGCCGCTTGCTGTATGCTCCAGAGACTGTAGTAGCCTTGCTGGGAAGCGACCCCCCTCTGACTCCCTGATATACTACTATAAAAGAATTACATAGCTGTCTTATATATCCTGAGTATATGATAAAATTTCCCAAAAGTCCCCCAACCGCTCCCCTTGCCCTGACCACCTACTGTTAATTACAATGCTTCATCCCTGCGGTCACAATAGAGGGTTTGTTAAAGTCACATCTAGGCAGAAATCTTCTTGACCTTTAGAAGGCCCTTCAAGACACATTTAACATAAGCTTAAAAATAACATTTTAGGTCAAAACTGGCCCAGGACACTCCCGCCCCACGGTAGCTAATGTTCTAACAAAATACATAACAGTGGTTCCACAGGCACAATAAAATGCTTAACTATGCCACAAACCCACCTTAAAGTTCTTCATTAACTTGTCAGTCACTTTACTGCCAATTAAAAAAAGCTGTCCCCACCCTTACCAAGTAAACAATAGTTTCACCCCTTTAAAATATATTAGGATTCCTAAATTAAGCTTTAGATCCCTATAAAATTATATAAGTACCATTCTTTATTAAAATCCATAGAAACTAATATCTATACTTAAAATTTTCTTTTCTCAGCATCATGCTTGGTAATCACAAAATGGCTGCCGCTGCATCACCTGATAATTATCTCTACTTACTGGAGCTGCTTTCCCGAAACTACATTCCATGAGGACCCACCTACATCAAACGAACAATTGCAAAACTGCAATAGACCCACCCCTAATCCAACCCTATATGAAACCTATGTTCCCTATTGTTAAAACTTTATAAACTAATAATTAAAACATGTGACCCCTCACCCATTTACTTGCATGTATCACATTTTCAATAAAAAGGCACAATAATTCTTAACAGTTGTCACTCTACAGAGAGCGATCTCTGGGGAGTGAGTGTCCGACTGAAGACGTGCATAAAAATGGCACCAAGGCCTCAGTCTTCCTTTCTTGCACTGCCTCCAATGAGTCAACCCACCCCTGCCGAGGCTGGGCCCCGGCAATCTAGTATTTGAAATGGCTATTTTTAAAATTTATTAATTATTTAACATATCTTAGAAAACAATGCATAATTAGTACATAAAACCTGTGGGTTTATGGATAGTTGAGCTGAAACTGGGTCTAAATCAAAAAGGAAGTCAAGTTAAATTTGATTTACAGAGAAGTATAAAATAAAGAGTAGCACAGAATGCAGCAAAGCCATGGCATTTGTGAATAGAGTGTGAAAAGCACATGGAATGTGTTAAGAATTCCTTTTGACCCTTGGTTCTGCCATGTAAAAGCTTTGGATGAGTCCTTGGGCCACTTTAAGCCTTAGGCTTACCAGTAATAAAGGAGGAACTAATGCTACACATGAGAATTAAGATATAATCGTTCCTTTATACAAGTGAGAAATTTATTTTATTCTTTTTTAGTGCAACGTCATAATCTCTGAGCCTGCTCTCACTCAGATAGTGAGAAATTTAATCCCTTAGGTTTGTGTGAGTGCCCCTCCTCTTCTGATGGGAACTAAAAATCTAGGGCTGCAGAGTGTCCTTCTCAGGGTGCCTCAAGATTTCTTCTTCTACCTAAAACACCCAGAAACAGTTATGCAAGATTCAGAACATAAAAATCTGTCAAAAAAAAAACAAAAACCAACAAACAAACAGACAAAAATGAAATAAAACAAAACAAAACAAAAACCTGTCACTAGCCTTAGAATAATGAGGAAAACTTTTTTTCCTTAGTTCTCCCACAATAGCAAGAACCAAACAGAAGTAGATCTTAATAGTTTCTGCAATCTAGGTAACAGTATTTTGAAAGCACATTGAGGATACATATCAGTAGTCTAAATACTAATAACTGAGGGCCAGCAGATGGTATATTGGTTATATCACTTGACTCCCACATGGCTGATGACAGTTCAAGTCCCAGAAGTGGTGACTTAAAATTCACCCCAGGCATAGAAAGCAACCATGGATACCAGAGACAATGTGGGAGGAGGGTGGGACACGGTAGAAGGTGAGGGATAGAGAATCAAGGATGGCAAAAAAAAAAAAAAAAAAAAAAAAAAAAAAAAAAAAAAAAGAAAAATATACAAGACATAACAAATGGAAAATTATTTGTTGATAACATGTATGTTGATGTGCTTGATTGAGCCAATATACAGTGTATCCTGGATGGAAAACTAATTTTGTATGCTATAATGATGTATAGTGAATTAATGTAAATAAATAAATTTAAAGGATAAAAAGCATAAATAAACTTTAAAAATGGTAAAGAAAAAATCACCCCAGGTACATGTGTATGTGTGCCCAACATCCTAGGAGGAGAGCAGAGGGGAAGGGAATGTGGTGGGCCTCCCCCCACCCAGGGGGATTATTTCTGACTTTCCTTCTCACTGTCTCTGTCTTTCTCTCTCTGGTGAGCACAGAGGTCCTAAGGCAAAAACCTCTTTAAATAAATATCAATAACAGAATTAATACACAGAATCCTCATCATGTAAGCCTCCCTCCCCCTATAAACCCTGATGTCCCCTCTAACTCTATGGGGTGAATATAACCCTGTCCTTGCAATTAATCAGTTCAGCTTTAAAAGCAATTTATCTTGACAGCTATATTTCTCCAAAAATCTACTAAAGATGCACTACTTAGATAAGTCAGGACCACAAATATATTTTCTGAATTAATACACATCTACATAAACTCTGGTGCCATTTGAAAAGTCATTTATATGCTAGCTTCTACCCCCTCTTAACTACTCAAATATTAGATACTTTCTATTTTTTTCCGTATCATCATTTATTTTCTTATAGATCTTTATAAGTCCATAGCCTATAATATTTTGGATTTTTAAAAAAATCACTGTCCCCTCAACTAAGTTATAGGACTCTATTGTCCTTAAATGCTAAATTCCTTCAAAGTCTTATGATCATTCACTATTTTCACTTCTGACATTTTCTCTTGAACTACTTAATCAGGATTTGTCACAATATACAACAAAACAACTCATATCAAGATCAGTGGTCATTGGGAACCAGCAGTTAGCGTAATGGCTATGTCACTGGACTCCCACGTAGTTGACTATGGTTCGCGTCCCGGACCTGGTGGCTTAGAACTCACGCTGGGCGCGTGTGTGTGTGTGCCCAAGATCCTGAGAGGAGAATGGAGGAGAAGGGGTTGCGGCGTGACCATCCCCCCTGGGGGGTGATTTCTCGCTTTCTGTCTCTCTGTCTCTCTCTGTCTGTCTGGCGAGTGCAGGCACCCTATAGCGAAAACCTCTCCAAAAAAAAAAAAAAAAAGATCAGCGATCACTGTTAGATCTAGTGTTCAATTCTCAGTCTTTATTTTGTTACCTGCTAAACTAAGTCCAGCTACTTTTTGTCATAGTCAATAAAATGAGGGGAGTAGGCTAGAGGAGAAGGGAGTTTATTCTGTAACCAATTACAGAGACACAGTCAGCAAGTACCAGATTGTCTCAGAAGGCTCCATGTGTTCTTGATAGTTCTAGGTACGAGATACAAGCACATGCAATTCATCCCTCACTACAGTCAATCAAAGTCAATCATTTTCTCCTAATTATCCTGATTCCTTCCAATACCCATTCCTGGTTTTGTGTTTGAGCATTCCTCAAACAGAACTCCCTATGTCTCAGCGTTTGGTCAGAGTATTCTCATTAGAGGACTTTATTAATTTCAAAATGACTGCAGTCCTGCTAAACCTTAAACTAGCTTGCTACTAGTATACTTGACTTGGCAATAGTTAACATATTTAGTAACTGTCTTGTTCTTAACATTTTTTTTCTACTTGGTTACAAGATAATCAATTTCCTTTGCCTTCTTCTCATTCACCATTCCTTCTAAGGAACCTTTGCTGGTTCCTCCTTCTTTCTCTAACATTTTGACAGAGGAGTGTCTCCAGTCTTTGCACTGAGACCAGGTCTGTTCTCTATGCTCTTGGTTGAGATAGAGAAAGAGAGGTGGTGTTGATGAGGATTATCAAGATGGGAGACTGGGGCCAGTCAGAATCACGCTGGTAAGGTGACTACATGGCCAACCGTATGTTCAAGTCTCAGACTCAGTCGCTTGAAAGACATGCCAAAATCCTGAAAAGAGAAGTGGAGGAGAAGGGATTCGAGCATGACCATCTTGGGCAGAGGTGTGCTTTCTCAATGGCCCTTTCTCTTTCTCTCTCCATAAGCCCATAAGCACAAAGGTTCTCTAGGAAAATTAAAAAAGAAAGAAAGGAAGAGAAAGAAAGAATAAGTCCAGAGATTGTAAAACCACGTCAGCCTGGTAGACATATTCCACATTGATTTATTTTAACATCAGTACTGCTGTGTATTAAATGTTATAATAGAAAATTATAGTATAGGTTTTGAAAATATGAAATCCCTGCCTTTTATGAAGTCACAGCCTTGTGAGATAGCTATTTGATCATGTGATTACAGGCAGCAAGGCAAGTGATGTGAGAGAAAGAATACAGAAGCTGCAGAAGGCCAGAACTGTGGGAGTGGGGATGTCTCCATGAAGGAGACAGCTCAGGGGAGGCACAAGGTGACACCTCCCGTGGGCTGAGGTGTCCTCTAGGGCATTACATGGTAATCAGAACAAACAGTGATGAGAGAAGCTTCAGAAAGTCAAGAAGAGTCCCCCATGGCCTTGGCACCACACTGAGGTTTTGGGGGTTATCTTGTAACAGAAAAAAAAGAGGGAGACACCTGGAGCGTGGATGCACAGGGATACTTTTCATTCTGGAAAGCCTTGGAAGACTTCTAAGAGAATGCTGTCTGTTGACCTGAGAAACGTTGCCGTCCTCTGAGAAGTGGAGACCAAAGCAGAGTCAAAAATTACAGTCAAGGTAGAGGCCTCAAGGTTGGAAAAATGAGGACATACAGGAATAAGAAAAATAAATAAATAAGTAAGCCTTAGAGCTGCAGCAAGAAGGGAGAGGAGTCCTTAGAGTACCTGGAGGTGAGATTCTCTACAATGTGCTTATCACAAAAAGTCCCTAAAATTCTATATAGTGGGTGTTTTAATTTCTACGTGACCAGTGAGAATAAGAACTCAAAGGGAATACATAGAGATAGGATTTGGATGAGAGTTCCTTGGATCCCAGAGTTTGAACCCTCTTTTAGGTCTTGAAGTCTACGGGGACTTGCAGGATCTGAACACCTTTGCTCCTGGTGTAGAGATCTTATCTGCAAGGTTTGAAAATGTGCCGAGTTCCTTTCCGTTTCGGTATGATGGTTTGGACGATGTAGAAGGAACACATTCGGTTCCATCAGTGTGAAAAGGAAATAGTCAAATGATGCTGGCACTAACCCAAGAAGGGAAGAGAGAAGAGAAACCCAAGCCCAGTCCCAGTTTCCATCGTGACCTCGCCATGAGACTCAGAGCCCCTCCCCGGCCCCAACAAAGACATCACCCAGTGTCAGAGCTTTATGGGAAAATAAGTGCCGGGAGGCCTGGCCTGGGCAAGAGAACTCACATTTCCCACCTCCCTCTCCAAGCCCCAGGCAGGAGACTAATTAAAGCCAACAGGCTGGCAGCAACTGGCCTCTCACAGCTGAAGACACTTTGAAATTTACAGGGAGCCGCAAAGAGCTCATGCCACTTCCAGGACCCAAATGGAGGTGACAGGAGGGGTTCGTTAGCCAGAAATGGCCATCTTACTCCGTGGAAGAGCCGCGTGGGAGTCAACTTGTTCCAGAAACAGACACACTGCCCGGAGCATCGCGGCAGGGCTGACGTCTGCTTTCCTGGACCACGCTGGAAAGTCAGACCCGCAGTGTGTCTGCCACCTACGCATGCCTGTCAGTCTGGAGGAGTCTGGGGTTTTGTTTAGAGAGTCGTCTTTTCCAAGAGAATCGCCTTAAGAAAATCCTTCTCGCCGTCAGAATTTCTTGGGTATGACAGAAGAAGAAAAAAATAGAAATTAAGAAAAGCTATTAATGAGGGAGGGAGGGTAGAGGAGGGAAGGGCAGCTGTATGTGCAGGGCACTAAGTCCAAGGGGGAAGTTTGGAAGAAAATTCATAGGATAAGAACTGGGGTCTGGGAGGATCGCATTTGGCTGGAGAGATTGCCTGTTGATGTGCAGTTTCAGGATGAGATGCTAGTGATGTCCACGAGGTGGTTGCTGGGACCCAGCTGCAGTTTCACACCTGACCCATCATTCTTCCTAGTGACCCTGAGGTACATGTCACCAACTCCACCCTGCAAAGATACAGAGGTTCAGAGACACTTTACACCTCAATAGAGGACACACTGACTTCAGGCACTTGAGCTGGGCCTAAAACCTGCACTCCTGATTTCAAATAGGTGCTTTTAATTGCCGCTAGTTCATCCCAGAACTCCTAAAAGATGTCCATGGCTACAGAGACCCAAGGGCCCTCTGTTCTCAGCAACTACCAGTTTCTCATTGAATCCAGGAGCAATATCCTCTAGCCTTCCCATGGGAGAGACAGGGTCCTTGGTGGAGGAATGTCCCCCTGTGTAAATAGGGTCATCCCTTGTTGTGACTATTAATAGAAGTTGTAGCCCCTTTCATATTTTTAGAAAACAATGGGTTTGTGCTGGCCCTGTGGCCTTGTGGTTAAGGGAGCTGGATCCCACATGGCTAATCACAGTTCAATTCTGTCCTTGGTGTCTTGAGAAACACACCAGGTGCATGTGTGTGTGTGTGTGTGTGTGCGCGCGCGTGCGCGTGTGTGCGTGTGTGTACCCGCACGTACCTCAAATCCCCACAGGATGGAGAAATGGAGGGGCAGGTATTATGGTATGACTGCATGCCATTTCCCCTTCACCTCCTCCACTCCATTCTGTCTCTCTCCAGTAAGCACACACACCCTCTGGCAGTTAAAAAATGAATAAGTAATAAAGAAGGTTAAAAGGTTTGGCGGTGGGAGTGTCAAAGGTAAGGGTGGACCAAGGGACGCAGCAGCCTGTGAAGGGACATCTTTATGTGCTCCACAGTGACCTGATGCATTTGTTCATCTGTGAAAGGCTTTCAGTAAGGGTAGGATAAATCTTGATTTTTTTTTTTTTTTTTTAATTTTTTCCTCAAAGAAAAGGCCTCTGTTGGCATAGAAGATGGACCGCAGGCTGGGCTGCTGTCAGGAAAGCAGGTCGGAGCACCAAACGTCTCTCCATCATTCTCTCAGTGGGTTAGGAAATCTCTCTCCTTAATGAAGGGGAGGATTCTTGATCCTAAGGGAGAAGAGGTCCCAGCCATCACCCCTTGACTGATTTGCATTACTATCTCTAAATCTAGCTGGACTCAAAAGAAAGTTGCTAAAAGTTCTCCATATATTCATCTGGGTATACAAGCCAGAAACCCTAAGTACTTCATGAAAAAACGTTTTCTTGTAATTTTTTAGCCTGTCTTAGCTGACACCTCAGCTTCTGCAGAGGTAAAATAATTGGAAAGTAGCCAACGACTCAGCCAGCCCTGAGCCAGTTGGGAGATTTCATTCAGAAGCAAGCCCATCTCTGTCCCTGGAGGCTGAGCCTCTGCTGCGGATGGTCCCTCTCGCCGCCTGCACCAGGCACTTCTTGGCTGGCTTCCTACAGGCCAGCTCCAGTCCTCCTCTGAAACCTCCCAGTCAGGAGTCCCACTGTAAACAAGCCTCTCTGGAAAGAACTGATGAAGAGGAGGCAGAGAGGTTAGAGCTGAGAAGCAGATGAAGGCAAAGAGCAGAAAGGACCGGTGTGGTGCAGGGAGAAAGGCGAGGGCCAGCACCCCAGCCCAGGCCTGCTGGAAGGTGACTGAGGACACAACTGGAGACATCAAAGGCACATGAGGGCCATGTCTCCAGGGCAGTTTGCATTCTGTATTTTTTTTTTTTAAGTGGATTTATCCCTTTCTTTCATGAGCAAGAGAGACAGGAGAACAGACAGTGCCACAGTAAGGCCTCAGCGCCACCCTCCGCCTGGCCTCTCCAGCCCCAGGTTACGGGCACATGTACACTCGGAGTACACGTGAACCAATCTTGCAGTGTCACACTTACCACTGTGCCACCCTCCCAGCCCCCACCCTGCATGCTCCATCGAGAATGCTAAAATGACAGCTGGCGGCCTGCATGGAGGAGTCCGTCTAGACTTTTTCATGTCCTCTGGGCTGTCGTTGGAGCCCCCTTCATGTCATCTGCACCTTTAACCAGGGCGCCAGGTCAGTTTGCTCTGCTTGCTAAACAGCTCTTGAGCTGCCTTCTTGCCGACTGATCAGCAGCTTCATTCTCTTGAAAGGCCTCATCGCCTGTGTACCCACAGCCCCCAGGGCTGTTCCTTCCCTCCTGCAACACAGTGATCTTTCCAGAATGTTTATCTGTATCTGTCAGGCAGCTGTTCCTCCCCTGCTTAAAATTCTCCAGCAGGACTCCAGAGTTGTCAGGTTGAAATTCAAAGCCATTCCTGGTCTGATCCTTTGCATGCCTTCTAAATTTATCTCTGGGTCCTTCACCACATGGAACATTCATTCTAGCATTTCCATAGATGTGCCTTTTTTTTTTTTTTTTAATCTCAATTTACTTGTTATCTCCTCTATTCAAAATGTGTCCCACGCCATTTCCCTTTAATGCCGCTACCTTCTGCCTCGCTAACTCCCGCATGGCCTTCGGTACTGCCTAGACACTGTCTGTGGCTGGTCTTTGTTGGGCTCATTTCTCTGGTCTCTAATTGCAGACTTGCCTGCTTTCCCCCTTAGTGGTCTCTGTGGCCCCGTGTCACCTGGGTACCCTAAACACACAGCACAATTGGTGGTGCGTGGAGGTAGTCAATGATTGTTAAACAAAGAAGTAGCCTGAAAAGGAATAAAACAAAGTGAGAAAAACAAAAACAAAAACAAAACACAACAACAACAAACCTAGGCATGCTGATATTTAAAATACTGAAACGTTTTTGCACACTTGAGTATGGCTTTTAGAATGTGAAAAGAAGGGGCATAGGATGCGACGGACCCCCAGCCTCCAAGGGCAACGTAGGAACAGTGCTAACCCCAGCTGCAGAGACAAGGCAGGTCTTCCTGGAATAACCACCTATGGCTGCTGCACCGTCTTGCCCACACCCTGGGTGCTGTTTGCTTCCTGTTTCCTGTCTGCCCACTTGCATTTGATTTGGCCTCACCCTCATCAGAAAAGCTATGTTCTCTCAGAACATAAGCTATTTTTTATTTCACCCATCCTTCTGAAATGCCCACATTTGTCAAAATGGCTTCACCTTCTGCCTTTATTTCGCAAATTCACTTAGTGGGTCATTGAGAGCAAGACCTGCCCTTGCAATTTAGTTACTTAGCCACCAGGTGGCAGGACAGTGCCCCAGCTGCAAAGGACCAGCGTTTCCTGAATTCTGCCCCATGTAGGTTTCCATTCAATGGGAGCCTTCCTGGACTATCCTCCAGGATCAGCCTGCAGCTGCTCTAGGCACTTCCAGAAATGGGAACCATTGTAGGCACCCCTTCCATATAGAGGTAAATCTCAGAAACACAGAGACTCTGGGATAAGTCAACATTTTCTGCTAAATGCCAGGGATCTGACATTTGATAAGAGCAGAAGAAACACAGGTCTGGCCTCGTAAGAGCTCCGTTCACCTAAGAAGCTGTCTCTTAACTCGGTGGAATGCAGCCTGGATGCACCCCCGCCTCTTATGAGCTCTCAAATACCCTGCTCCCAACATATATTTCAACACTCCTGTGTCTCTGCTCTGTTTCCCTCCAGTGTCTGAACTTCTCTCTCCTTCTCTGCTTTTCCCCTGCACCCTTGAGAAGCCTCCAGAGGAAACTAAACTAAAGAAGCTCTAGCGGAGTCTTTCCCTCAGATGTTTTGCTCTTTTTCTACTCACAGGGGAAGACTGGAAATGTCCCTCCTGTTGGCCCACTCAGCACGTCTGAAGTTAACTCTCCCACCAGCTGTCAGGGCTGCTCTGTCCTCGGGTGAAATCTGGCTTGCTCTCCACTCCTGTGAGCTAGGACGGCATGGCCTCATTAGGAGCCACATGGTCTCCGTTGCTGGCATGTTGCTGTCCCTCGAGTCAGCCTGGATCATATCGGCTTCCTCTGAGGGTCAGAGCAGATTTCACACTTTCTCCTTTTTCAAATTTCTGCTCTCCTCGCGCTGCCTTCCGATTTGGCTTTCCCCCTCCGAGACGTGCTGTAAGTGCCCGTCTTCTCTGCAGACAGAGGACCGTCACCTTGAAATGACGTGGTCTCACTTGTCCAGCTGCGTTCCAAGTTCCCAACCAACACCCATCAGCCCCGGGGCTGTGGGGAGTGATGTCCCAAAGCATGGTCGTTGTATTTCAAGTTAGTTCTGAACCCCACAAACAGACGCTATCCATGAAAACAATTTTGGCAAACTTAAAAGCATGACCCTTCCTAACAGATGCTTAGGAGAGTACTGAGAGCTCACACAGGTTGGTCCGTGTTCAAAAGGCGGATTAGCATTCCACAGCCTGACCCCCACTAGAGGGAGAGCTGTGGAGGCAGCTTTGGGATAGAATTAAGGAGACTGGAAAAGATCTTTTGGTCTTCCGATTTCACTAGTTGGTTTCATTCCGACTGTGTTGAATCGGGAAGGAAAGAACCATCAAACACCTGAAAGTTAGACAGACCTACTCCTTACAGTGACCCTGTAAGCATCCCACTGTCATCCCTTTTAAAAGATGAGAAAATAGAATCTTCAGATAAAATACTTGCCCAAAGCTGCACAGAAAATAGGAATTCCAAAGCAGCATATAACTCTAGGTCTCTCCAGATCCAAAACTTGCTCTCTTCAAAAACAGGCTATTTCTCTGGTAAACTAACTTTGATTTTTTTCTCCCTGATTATAAAAGTAAAACTTGCTTAATGTAGAAAACTTTTAAAATATAGAAAAATGTAAACAGGAAACTCGAATCACTTTTAATCCATTATGAATAATTGCCATTAACATCCTCAGAGAGGATTGCCCCCCCCATCCTCAGAGAGGTAAGAGCCAACTTTTCTTCTCCTGGTTCACTGGGTATGGTTGACCCCATCAGGGTAGGCTTTGGTCAAATAGGAAATTCTACTCATGCCAGTCTGAAAGAGGGAATCACGGGCGGGCAGCCAGGTCAGTCTTACCTTGACCTTTAATGTCATGCCTTCTCTTTCTTCCTGTTTTGAAGACTAAGTAGGAAACAAACACACAAACAAACAAAAATCAAATCACTTCATTCCTCTAATATCTACAAAATCTTGCAACCAATATTTGGCTTGCTCATGAGTTTTTGTTTTTTAATTTTTTTGGAGCTTTTATTTCTTTTTTTTTTTTTGGAGAGGTTTATGCTATAGGGCGCGTGCGCTCGCCAGACAGACAGAGTCATAGAGACAGAAAGCGAGAAATCATCCCCCAGGGGGGATGGTCACGCCGCAATCCCTTCTCCTCCATTCCCCTCCCGGGATCTTGGGCACGCATGCACACGCACCCGGCGTGAGTTTTAAGCCACCGGGTCTGGGACGCGAACCGCGGTCAACCACGTGGGAGTCCAGTGACACAGCCATTATGCTAACTGCTGGTCCCCTGGAGCTTTTATTTCTTATGGAATCTTCAAAGATATGTATATACAGAAAACACTTTTTCTCTTCTTCTAGATTTAATAGTTAAATTTTAGGAGTTATTTTTAGAATATAGCAATTTAAAACGTCTTACCTAACAAAATGTTGAAGTTTATTTCCCCTCCCCCTCTCTCCCCTCAGTTACTTAAAAGGCAAAAATATTCTTTGGGAAAAATTGTGTAATTTTTTATGAACTTATATATATATATATATAAACAGAAATTGTCAAGCACTAAAACAAAGCTTGGTTTATTGCTTTGTTGATAGTTCAATAAAATAATGGAGAAAATATTAATGATGCAGATTCAACCTAAAAGTGGGCCGCATGTGTGACCATTGCATCGTGAACAGCAAGTCATATGGAAAAGGGACCAGGCAGTGGAGCAACTGCACCCATGTGGGAATCGATCCTTGGACCTTCTGAACACACCAGAACATGGACACGCGCCCATGTCCTGGCTGAGACTGGGATGGCTTTGGTTTGAGAACCTTGTGGAGGGAGCCTGTTTCCCTCTTTCTCTTTCTGCTTCTCTCCCTTTCTCTCTCATGGAAGAAATAAATGTTAAAAAAAAATGCTGAAGAAATAGTCTTCTGATATTTGAAAACTATTATGCAATTAAGCAACAGTTGTTCTTATCATTCAACAATGAGTGAAGTTCTAACATACGTAGTGATGAAGCTGAAAGAGGTTTCAGTTTAATTAACATAATTTGTGTGAGAATGAGAAATAGTTTAACAATAGATCACATATCAGACCCAATGATAATACATTTAATGACAAAAGAACAAAAAGGGATGTGGTTCAATTTTTAAATCACAATTGTGTTGTATCCATAGGTTGACTACAGATTAAGAGTTTGGCAAAAATAAACAAAAGTATTCTGAAATAATCAGTTGCTTGTACAGAATCTATAATGAAGACTAACATGCATGTCATTATTTGTAAATTACCTGCTACGCCTGCTTTGGATGAGTGAAATAATGAGCTTCTACATATGTAGATATAGGTACCAGTATTTTCTTATCTAGTCACTTATTTTTGGTGAGATTGTTGCTGAACATTTATCTGCACACCATTGCATAGATTCTTCATTGAAAGATGCAACCCCAGTGAATTCTAAACAAGGAAATGAAGAACCTTGGAAACACTCCTGGCATCATATTCCCACCCTTCCTGAGATGTAGCCTTTCCTAGCGTCTTACGTGCTAGGATGACCTCACTTTTCTTCTGTTTGATAAATACATAAGTATGCTTTTTCTTTCTTACAAACATGAAAAACATACATATGACATTTGCCCTTTACAAGTGTCAGGGGGTAAAAATAAACAAAATGCTTAATAGACACAAAAATGGAAAGTTATCTGTTGATAGTGTACATGATAATGTCTTTGTCTTGAACAATATGTACGGTATTCATGGTGGGAAGAACCATGCTGCACACTGGAAAGGTGCACAGTGATCAAATGTAAGTGAAAAACTCAGGATACAGCTGTCATCTTTTCACAATAGAGCTAAATTCAGAGTGAGAATATAAGGAGTCAACAGGTGGCTTGGTGGTTAAGGTACTGGAATCCCACGTGGCTGACCATGGTTCTATCTCTGGACCCTGCAGCTTGAAAATCACACTGGGTACATTGGCATGAATGCCCGAAAGACTGAGAAGGGATTGGAGGAGAAGAATGGCATGGCAGCATGGCCATTCCCCCTGCAGGGGATGATTTCTCATTGTCCCTTTTTCTGTTTCTCATGCAAAACCCTAAAAACAACGATAACAACAGTAGTGTCAAGAAGGGCCAGTCTATACCTCAATAAATAAGGAATTCAGATTCCATGTGGCTGATCCTGATTCAAATCGTGGCCTGGTGGTTGAAAAATATGTTGAATGTGTGTGTGTGCAGATCCCAGATCCTGACCGTATGGAGAAATGAAGCAGAAAGGATGGCAGCATGATCGTACCCCATTGGAGACAACTTTCTCCCTCTCTCTGTGTGTGTCTCTCTCTTGTGAGAACATGCACCCTCTGACAATGTAAAAACAAAAGAGCCAGGAAATGGCCTAGGGCCATGACTCAATGCATGAGGGATCTGGCTTCCATATGGTCGACCACAGTTCGAATCTCAGCCCAGGGACTTGAAAATAAGCCAGGCATGTGGAAATATGTGCTCCCCAAACTATGGGATAAAGAAATGGAATCGAAAGGATGGCAATAGGACCACATCCCATTGGGAGGGGCTTTCTTTGTCTCTCCCTCTCTCTGGTGAGTGCACTTGCTTCCATTAATAAAAGAAATAAATAAATAAAAATAAAAACAGGAGAAAAGACTTCAGCTTTGTAACTATCACAGGGAGCCCCCAAATAGCACCTTACAGCTTGCTCTATTATGGGTTTCCAGCTTAGAAATTCTCATACTTCCAGAACTGACTCTGGCAGCTCGCCTCCCCATGAAAAATCCCAAGGTATGAGGTCTCAATCCAAAACAAAAGATATCTAAGAAAAAAATTAATAAATTCACTTTTTGAATATAAATACACCTTTTAGAACTCATGAAAACCACTTCTCAATTTTATACAGATATAATGCTGCCCATTTTCCATCACAGGGTGCTGATTCCTTTGTCTTCAGAAAAATGATTCTCTTACATTTGAAACTCTTTTGCCCATATTTGGGTACCTGATGTTGGAGACAGGAAGCCCTGCTGGGCAGACAGCAGGCTGAGTTACCTCCTTCACTGTTACCACACGACTCATGACGTTACCTATAAACACAGAGTCCCCTAGAAGAAAAACAAATTTAAAAAATTACCTGAATTACCTTCAATCAAATGCATAGTTAAGATCTCCCTTCCCTTTCTTTACCATCAAAACCTGAGCCCACTATGCCTGAAAAAAATATACATTCTGATTACTAAAAGGCTTTTTACGAAGAGTAAAATAATTTCATGTAATAAATAAAGAATGCTATTAAGATTCATTTATCTCAATTTAGTATGTTTAAATATGAAGAAAGACCAAAGAATTCATAATGGTTATGTACATGTAATGAGATAATCAGGGCTTGATGAAAACCAACAGTTATTAGCTAATCAGTTCAGCTTGGTAGCTATTGGTCTGTTATGGCAGGACAAGAATAATTAAGTGACACTTAAAGGTATGGAAAGAACGTCCATCAGAAACCCATGTGCCTACAGAAGGCTCCAAATGGCCAACGCTTAATGGTCCTCTCTGTGTTGCCATGGCAACTCGTTCTGGTAACTCTGCATCCTCCGTGTAGGAAAACAAGGGGCAGAGTGTTCTAAGGAAGGTGCAATCCCCTTTAAGCAGATCTATAAGCATCACAGATGAACAGAACTTTCAACATTCCGCCATGAATATTCATGAAGTGAGTTGTTTTTTGTTGCCTGCCTAGTCAGCAGTCACAAAACACATGGTGTGTGTTGGCAGCATCTTGCCTAGGTAGAGGGTATGGACTGAGGCAATGGCAGGAACCAGGACCTGTGAGGCTGACTGACATTTCCATCTGTAGCGAAGGCTGGTAATTAACAGGAAGGAGTGTGCCTGCAGCATTGCACCATCTGCTAGGGAAACGGCTCAATAAGAAAGGAGCTGGATAGCATCTCAGCAGTGGCGCGATCTGGTTCCGACATGAGGCCGGGCATCTGTTAGCTGAGGAGATAGACTATTAGGAAATTCGACTGGGAATGAACAACATGGAAAGAGCTCTCTGACCTAGCCCATAAAAGCAACTCTTCAGAAATGGTGTCTTTTTATCTTACTTACCCAAGTCTTCTGAAAATGGTTTGCTGAGGGACTATTACAGATTTGTTTGAAGTAACACAATGGTTTGAAAATGCTGTTTTATTCCAACACAAAATTCTTGAAATCAGGATACAGCTGTCATCTTTTGACAATAGAGCTAATTTCAGAGCGAGGATATGAGGTTAAATTCCTTCTTTTGTTGTTTAGATTGGGGAGCAGAGGGGAGAAACAAAATGATCATCTAAATGCTATGCTCTTCAAAACTGAGAAAGCATCAAAAACCCAGAGATGGCCTGACAGAAAGTGAGCAGGTCAGAAATCACCCCAAAATTCTTGCAATGCTTTCATAGTTCTGTTTTGATTTCACTAGCCTCCTTCTGTTTCACAATGTAAATCTTCATTTTTCTAGTCTCACTTCCCCAGTCTGAGGACCTTGGATGAATTTAATGTTTCAGATACCAAATCTGGATATGGGGCAAGATTCTGATGGAGGGAGTGCCTATTACTGACTCTGTTTGAAGGCAGGATGAATGAGACACACATTCCTCACATGTACCTTGGACTCATACTCTTCCCGCTCCTCCATACTCTTAGGAGATACATAGCCTCTTCTGCAAAGGACATGTCTTAGAGAGGGGGCAGGAACCAGCAAAAGAAATTGGTTCTTTCCTTCAGCTTATAGATTGATGCCACTTTTAAGAATATAAATCTGTTATTCATCTTTCAAACACCAGGGAGAAAATACTGACTCCGAGAATCTCAGTCAGGTCACAAGTTAGTATCTATGATCACTGTCCCATTGGCTGGCTCTAACAACTCTCTCACACACAGAGTCCAGCAGATGGCAGAGGACTTGAGTGTGTGTGAGCATGTGTGTGAGATGCTGTTACTAAATCAGAACCATTGAGTGATATTTGCTGAGACCTCATGGTACCATATGGAATTAAAGAATATATAGACCTTGGAATTTAAATTCATCTGGGAAGGATGGACATGCGCTTCAGATGCAGAGGGTATTTTTTTCTCATTCTCCTCTTCTTATGAATGCTGATTATTTTGCTAATCCATGAGAATGCTGTTGTCTGAAAGTGCCAGTGTGAAACAAATTGAAAAAGAAAAGCATCCTTACTAGTTATGGGAAAGATAAAATTAACATTAACTGTGGAAAAAAATAAGCAGTTTATTCATTTGTGTGCTGATAAAGGTTTAACAATCTTTCAGAGGAGAATAAAGAGGACCTGATTAGTAGCATTTGCCAAATTCTGTGGCATAAATACTGTCATGTGGCCAACTTCAAACTACCCTTACATAGTCACTGATGGCTGATCTGAGAGTAGATACCTAAAATCAGCTCCCTGAAACCAGTGGGGCCAGCTTAATCACACCACTGGTTTTGTCTCTGTACGCTTCACACATCACAAATTGATAGCATCAGCTTTGGCTATGTTGGTGAACATGGTTCTCTTACCACTTACTGAGAGAATAAGAGATTTATTTTTATTTTATTGTTAAGATTTTATATATATATATTCAATCACTGCATAGCTCTATAGTACATAAAGTTTCTTTCAAGGCATACATGTAGTGTGCAATAATTAAATGAAGAATACTACTATAAACATCATTTCCAACAGAGCTTTATACTCTTGCATGTGATGAGTTTTTTCCTATATTCCTCCCAAATACCCCCAACTATCTACGTCTCTCCTGTACAGTTTCTGAGTTTCTGGTATCTACACTCTGCCCTACTATCGTATTTGCCTTAGAGTGCTGCCATTCAGTTTATATTGAGCAGGGATATACAGTGTGTGTTTTTATTGGCGTTTAAAGCCTACAAAATCCATTTATGTGCACTGATCCATTGATTTTCATAACCCTGGTGATATAATCAGAAATGCCACTGGCCACATCATTGAGCAAGTGGGAGATATGAAGTAAGTTTCTGAAATGGTTTCATTTTTATTTTTAGAGTTTGCTTCTAGATAGAGACCTGCCTATCCTTGAGCATGAAACTGAGCAGCCAACTGAATCAACCTGTTTCTCTGCTTCTCCTTTTCTGTTTCCTGGTGTTACTTTGTAGCATTTTGTCCTCCACCTTCACTTTAACCTCATGTCAACTGTGATGTTTGTCTTAGATGACTGCAGCAGTGACATGGGGGTATATATATTTGATATCCCTCTGGGCCAGATTGGAGTTGCTCCAAATATGACTGTCGTGCTTCACGTATCTAGTCCACTGGGCATGGGTTACATTGAGCATTGTTCCAACAGGAACTGTGGGTACCAGCCTGTATTCCAGGAGCTCATTCATTGTTGTTTATGGTCTATAGGTTACACCAATTAAAAAAGTTAGAGGCATTTACAATAACAAAAGTAATTTAGGATAGTGAAAAGTTTCATGGGCAAGTAGGAAGCTAAACAGCACCATGATACTGAAAATCTAAGTACAAACTTTGAATATAGCTCTCACTGGTTATTCCATCACTTACAAGATGGACCAATGTTATTGACCATCATGCTATGTGGCAAGCATTTTTCTACCTACAAGAGACACAGAGACAAACAAAAACATCCCTGCTCTTGAATATCTCACCTTAAATAATGTTCTTCTGAAAACATTCTGGCTATAAATTCTATAAATTCTCTAAGCATCCATACCACTTAAAGTCACTTAGTAAATTAAAAAGATAATTTCTTCTCTGGTGTTCTTATTGGAAAGTGGGTGGCAGAATTATGACATGATAAACGATTCCCATAATTCGGAAGATGGACGCTGTGACACATGCATATCCTGTGAGATGGAAGACACAGGAGGAGAAAGATCATCATCAAATTCAGGTTGCTGGAGGCCCAAAGCAATGCAACTGTATGGTCTGCCCCATCTTTAAAGATAACTCTAGTCCAAACATTAGATGATTTGGATGGTTCTATTGATGAATTTTGTTGAGCATGCAAACTTTTCCACATGCCTCTGCTTACCACTTGTACCTATGATAAGTAGCCCATATTCTGGCCTTAGGGTGAGGCATGGTATTTACCCACATGATAATGAGAATGGCCACACATTGTGTGTAGAGGTTCTGGTCAGCAGTGTGTGACTTGGATCTAAACTATCCTTAAATCAAATGCACATATCCCAAAAGGGAGTCATGCTTGCAATGCTTTCTCAGGAAACAGTGCCACCAGCAATCTAATGTACTTGCACTATTGAAATTAGACAAGGTCTCACCTCCATCGGGGTGCAGTTGAAATCCATCATGATTTTCTTCTTTCTATGGTCTTCTCAACCCTATAGCTATGAACCTGAATATAATCTTGGTGGTAGGATGCATATTTCATTTTAGCTTTGGTGCATCAGCATCATTCATTAATTCACCAAAAACAGATGCAAAGTGTCTACCATATTTCAGATGCCTAAAGTGTAGCAATAAACAAAACAAACACAGTCTTCATGTGCACATGCACACGTGTGTGCAGACACACCCCAAATGATGATAAACACTATGAAGAAAAAGAAAGCGAGCATCAAGAGTCTGGTGTGGCTGGGGTAAGTTGCAGTCCTTTTAGATAGTCAGTGAGGGACTTTGATCATTGGTTTTTGATCAGAGACCCATAGGAGAGGTAATGCAGCTATGGGATATCTGAAGAAGGAAGTGTAGACCAGGCAGAAGGACTAAAAATACTAGGGTTCTGAAGTACTTGCCGAGAAGGATGTCAGCTGATTAGAGATGAACTGGCATACTTGAAACTGTCTTTGTCAGGATATTGATGACCATGTAGCTGGTGAATATTTTCTTGATGTATTCTGAAACTATTAAGCACACAGGAAATAGTACAAAGCTCAGAAGCAGCCCCACAATGTCCGCTTTAAGTAAACTGATGCTTTTAGCACGTTTGATATCCTACCTTTTGCATCCTTGGTCTCTCTTTTTCTTCTCAGAATTGAGTCCATAGAGACAAAGTGCTCTGTTCTCCTTTGAATATGCCCCTTTGCCTGCCATATAAGTGCCTAACTGGTAGTAGTTACGCGATCCTCTTTATTAAACCGTAAGATGCATCCTCCTTTTGCCTACCCTTCTAGGGCTTGGGGGCAAAATTGTCAAGGATGAAAAATTGTTATAAATGCAGTTTCAGAAAAGATGTAAACCACTCCTTTTTATTAGTTTTTGCTGTAGAGAATGTGTGCTTACTGGAGACAGTCACAGAGAGAGAGGAGGAAGTGAGAAGTCACTTCCTGGGGAGATGGCCACACCACAATCCTTTCCCCTCCACTCTACTCTCTGGATTTTGAGTACACATGCACATATGCCTGACATGTTTTTCAAGCCACCAGATCTGGGACTTGAACCACATGGTTGGCCATGCGGGATCCAGCTATCTTGACCTCTGAACTACCTGTGGACCTGAAGGTGTGAACAACTCTTAACGCTGGAGAGTCCTCAAGAAAAATATGGCAAGTTCCCTAAAGTTTTCTGGGTTTGGCTTTTAATAGATAATGCAACACCTCACTCCAAATGTGGCTCACTGTCGATGGACAAATAGAGCTCTCTCTATGGCTGGTGAAACAGTAGACCTATGTCCCTCTGCCCTACTTCTCTCCTCCTCATACTATTTCCTACCAGCAGGTTTCCTTTAGCATTCAACCAAGGGCAATATGTCCTCAATCAACATTTTTCATTTTTTATGCAACACTGTCCTTTAAAGCTTTTTGCAGCTGGTTGGCAACTGAATTGCTGCCAATATCCTCTGAGAGCTTCCCCCGTTGTGTGCACATCGACTGCCTTCCCAGAACTCTCCAAGTGCCCTGGAGGCGACTTGACTTGGAGGGTGTTTGAGGCCACACACCAGGCTGTGAGGCTCATGGCTGACGACTTCCCAGAGCCTTCGTGGGAAGAGATGGGACATCAGCAGTCGTGAGGTGTTGGCGTGGAAATGGGAGCATTTTTATACAATGAGAAAGAGAGAGAGAACTAGTATTTAATTTGAGGAATGGTAACTACATCACTGAAATGGCAGTGAGGCATTCTGAGGTGGAGAAGCAGTAGGCAGACCTTCCTGCTCCTGGCAGGCTTGGAATTTGTGACCTTGGGCAACATAAGACCTCATATCAGGTCCAGAACGGGCAGCTTATTTTTATAATCACTTAATTTAAAGAACATAGGATTGGTTCTCTTTATTTGCCTTTTCTATACTAGTATTCCACAAGTGTCTTCCTCCTCTCTGGGTGTTACGGTGAGTCCAGTCCAGCCCTGTTGCTGTCCAAGGTAGCACTGTGTTACCAGCAGCACTCAGTGCGCAGTCCTAACCAGTGAACTGTTTTAAGTGTATGGTTGGAAGTGCTTCTGTAGGACTCTAAATTTAAAGCGCTTAAAGTCCTTTTTTTTTTTTTCCTCATATTTTGGGCATGGGCCCCTCTGGGAAATCAGGGCCAACACAAAGCACCTGAGTGTTTATCTGTAGGATGCTTTGTCTGCCCAGAGTCTTTGAATCTCCCAGCTCTGTGTTTCACAGTGAATACCTCCATGTCTAGCCATCCTCACTGAATTGCAGTTTGTCATTCATCACCAGGCCTGGACATTAGGAGAGGACAGGGGTCCATAGGATGAGAATACTCAGAAACACGGTGGTCTGGTGGATCTACGTTAGATCTGCAGCCAGACATTTTCTGGTATCAAAACCTGGGGGAAGTTGATACCTTCTCTAGGATTCACTAAATATCCAATAAAATAGAGACAAAAAATGTTTTTATCCCAAGGACTTGCTGCAGAGATTTAGTAAAAGAATTTTCATCTTCACTAGGATGTTTTGGATGTATCTCACCTTTAATGTGTAAGAACTATATATATATATATAAACAACCTATAAAAATTGAATCTTCTTTCTACTGTAATGCATATCTATCCTGTTTGAAACCTTAAACGAATTATTTAATCTATGAAGTCCGGTTATCTCATTTGTAATGAAGATAAAATTAGCAACTGCTTCATACATTTGTGTAGGAGTCTGATGATAACTGTATGTGTAGCTTCTAGCAAAGTTCCTGATAAATTATCAGTAGCTTAATTTCATCTATTTATGCCTTGTTTTTTTTTTTTTTTTTCTGTTTTTAGACAGGATCTCACTATGTCTCAAACCTTCTGTCTTAGCCTCCAAAGTAGCTGGGACTACAGATAGGCCCTACCATGCTCAGTCAATTCATTGTTAAATTCATTTAGTGATGTGAAAGGAGCAAGAATTTTCTAGAAATTTTTGTTATTTATAAAATATTATTTTTAAACTATTCCTGGTGTACTGTGGCATGCAAACATGAGAAAAAAAAATCAAATATGGTGTTGGAGTGTCTGGGTATTACATCATAGATCAAATTAAGAATTTGATCTTAACCTCATGACCTCATCTGCAAAATGAAGATAATACAAACTGCTGCAGTGGCTGGCTAGATGAAATGAGTCTAAAACAAACCAAGTTCTTAGCCACTTGTGAATGTTAATCTTCTTCCTTCTTCCCGTTTACTTTGAATCTACTCTCATGGATTCAAAGTTCTTAAGAATAGGTTTAGTGGCGGGACCAGCAGTTAGCGCAATGGCTATGTCGCTGGACTCCTATGTAGTTGACTGCGGTTCGCGTCCCGGACCCGGTGGCTTAAACTCACTCTGAGCACATGTGCGTGCATGCCCAAGATCCCGAGAGGAGAATGGAGGAGAATGGAGGAAAAGGGATTGTGGCGTGGCCATCCCCCCTGTGGGGTGATTGCTTGCTTTCTGTCTCTCTGTCTCTTTCTGTCTGTCTGGCGAGCGCACGCACCCTATAGCAAAAACCTCTCCAAAAAAAAAAAGAATAGGTTTAGTGGCTTAGTGGCAAGGCAAGGTGGTTAAGGTCCTGGATTCCCACCGTCATTTAAGTCCTGGACCCAGTGGCTTGAAAATCATGCCAATGGGTGATTTCTCACTTTCTCTCTCTTTGTTTCTCTCTGAGTCTGGCAAGTGCATATCCCCTATGACAAAAACTTAAAAGAGAGAGAGAGAATAGGTGCAGGGCCCACCTGTGTCATGCTAGTCAAGGCAGCTGGATCCCAGATGGCTGACTTTGTGAATCGAGTTCCAGACCCAGTAGCTTGAAAAACATTCCTTGTACATAGGAGAAGGGATTGCAGCATAGCTATGCCCCTCCCAAAGGGGGCAGGTGCTTTCTCACTTTTTCTTTTTCTCTCTATCTCTCTCCAGTGAGCTCATGTGCCCTTTGGCAAAATCTAAAAAACAAACAACGAATAAACAAAAAACAATAGGTCTAATAACATAAATGTATTGCGAATTGCTGATTGCATTCAATGTTATTGAGAATTTAGTGAAAAAGATAATGTTTAAAAATCCTCTAAATTTTTCTCTGCTATTTGAATAAGCAGATCATCAGCCAGCAGAAGATATGAAGTGCTTCCCTTAAAAGATCATGAGCCCATCGTTATTTTGATTTGCATTTCCCTTATGATAAAAGATGTTGAAAATTTTTTCATATGCATTTTGGCCATTTGAATATCTTCCTTAGGGTTGTCTGTTGAACTCATTTGACTGCCTTTTTATTGAATTGTTCGGAGCTTTTCTTGCAGGTGAGATGCTTGAGTTACCTATGTAGTTTGATTACCAATCCCTTACATGAAGCATAGCTTGAAAATATTTTTTCCCATTCTGAGGGCTGTTTATTCATTTTAATTACTATTTCCTTTGCTGCGCAGAAGTGTTTTATCTTGGTGCAATTCCACTTGTTTATTTTTTAATTTTTTTTTCTGTGCTTTAGGGATCCTACTTAAGAAATCTTTGCCTACTCTAATGTCTTCAAGGGTTTCTCCTGTGTTTTCCACAAGTAGTTTTATAGCTTGAGGGTTTACATTTAGATCTTTGATCCATTTTCAGATAATATTTAGCCCCAGTCAAAATGGCTTTTATCTAGAAAATAAAGAACAAAAGCTGGTGAG
Organism: Tupaia belangeri chinensis; assembly: GCF_000334495.1. Lineage (NCBI taxonomy): Eukaryota > Metazoa > Chordata > Mammalia > Scandentia > Tupaiidae > Tupaia > Tupaia belangeri. The sequence continues at coordinate 10,726,337 of NW_006159501.1, forward strand.
GCTGTAGTGAAAAGGGAACTCTCCTACACTATGTGTAGGAGTGTAAGTTGGTACAGTCACTATGTAAAATAATATGGTTTTTCAATAAATCTACAAATAATCTACAATATGACCCAGTTATCTCACTCTATGGTGGATAGTAAAACACTTAGTTTGAAAAGACATGTGCACTTCTGTATTTATTGCAGCATTATTCACAATTGCTAGGACATGGAGACAACCTAAGTGCCCAAGAACTGATGACTGGATTGAAAAATTTGTAGCACAAGTACACTATGGAATGTTATTCAACTATAAAAAACAATAAGACCTTATAAACTAATAAAAAGTGGCTGAATATATAGAAGATTTCATGTTAATTGAGGTAAGCTAGACTATGAAAGATAAACACGGTATATCCCCACTTGATATATTTCAAATATCAGGGCTCTATGGAAGAAATTTAAAAATATGAAGGTATAATAGAAGGGAAGATAAGTGTAAATGCCAAAGACTGCATGGGAGAAGGTGGGTAGTATAGGATAAGTGAGAGGGGCTTGGGAAAGAAATACTTATCAGACATAAGAAAGTTTCTACTGAAAATGCTGTACATGGTAATTTCTTTGATTTGATTGTCATGTACTATTCACTGACATTACTATAATTTTATATAGAAGAGCAAATGCCCCAGTGTAATTGTATATTTTAAGATGATTTAACTGGTACTGGACTTATCCTCTCTTTGTAAATAGCCATAACACTGGACAAACCAGATGAAGCAAACTACATAGTATTATTTCCAAGTATTGAAGAGAGGGTTAGGGGGCCAGCAAGTGGTTTACTGTTTAAAGTGCTACATTCCCACATGGCTGACCACAATTTGAGTCCTGAACCCCGTGGCTTAGAAATCACAACAGAGCAACAGATATATAGATAAATAAATAGATAGATAAATGTTTTCAAGAAGAAGAGAGACTCAAGTTGGTGAGTTCCACATTTACCTGGGCTCTTTCACTAGGGATAACCCAGGTATCAACAGGTAGAGCACATGGTGAGCTTTGATCTTGCTCAGCTAAAGAGGTAGAGCTTGGATTCCTGTGTGTTGAGGTGGTTGAAACATCAATTAAGAAATCAAAGAAGGAGTTCCCTATCATTTTGGGAGTGGGACCAGAATCCTGCATGGAAATTTGCCTCAGGAATTGATTAGAGCTAATCTGGTCATGTGTGGGCAATACAGAACAAGGCCTGGAAGAAAATAACTTCTCTGATGATGATAACTAATATGACATGATAGATATTGTGTGGTATTAGTCTGGAATACTCAGAGTTGCTATCTAGCTTGATCAGAGAGTCTTTGTTGAGAATTTCAGGCTTCCATAGAGATTCTCAAAGCCATTTCTTACAAGAAAGATCTACACTTTTAAAAAGAACCATGTTTCTAAGTACAGAACATGAATTAAACTATAACAAGATACCCTAAAAAAAGAGTTAAAACCATGCCTACTATGAATAGAAGAAAATTTAGTTGTAACAGAAAGCAAAGCAAAACAAAATCCTTGACTTTCTCAGAAAAAAACACAACATAATGCAGAGTCTCTAAAACTTAAAATGTACAAAGTTGACAATTAAAAAATACAGCAAAACCACTAGGGGCCAGTCAGTGGTGCCTTGGAAATGTGAGTCAATACCATATTGGAAGGTTTTGGGTTCACATCTAGAGACCTCTTTCAGTATGCCAGGTCCCTGTGTGTCCATCATCCAGAACAGGCTGAAGCTAGATTAGATCGTGATGTGAGGAGCTTGTTGGAGGAGTATCTCTCTTTCTTTCACCGTTTCTTTCTCACTTGTGCATAGGAAAAATAAATAAATAAACTTTAAAAAGACACTAAACATCCCAGAAAGTAGTAAAAGTAAGCCTACATTAAGGAGGAAGAGCAGTCAATAGAAACTGACCCTATAATTAAATTTTAAGCTGTCATTCATATGAATCTAAAATAAGAGCAATTTAAATCCCTGCAAAGCAGGAGAATAAAACAATTAAAACAAAGGAAATTCATGAAATAGGAATGGGACAATGTTTAAAAATCAATAAAACCTAAAGTTGGTTCACTGAAAAACACAAACAATAAAATTGTAAACTTCTAACCAGACTTATCAAGAAAAAAGATAGAATACATAAAATACCCATAGCATGATAAACATATGGACTATAATAATAAGTCCCACGGGCATTAAAAATAAGATATTAGTTGTAATTTCTATAAATAAATTAGGCAAATTAATGAAATGAACAAATTATCTAAAGGATCAAAACTGTGATGGGGTAAAAAAACCCTCAAAACCATAAGACAGAAAAAATTTGAGCTGACTCCATGGCCTGGTAGTAAAGGCAGCTGGATCTCACATGACCAATTATGTGTTTAGAGTCCTAGACCCACTAGTTTGAGAAACATGTTTGATATGTGTGCTTGCATGGCTAAAATCCTAAGAGGAGGGAGAGAAGTAGAAGGGATTATGGAGTGACCATTCCCAATGGGTGGGTGATGCTTCTTCCTCACCCTGTGTTTGTCTATCTCTGGCAATTGCATCCACTGCCTAGCAAACAAACAAACAAACAAAAAACAAAGAAAAAATATGTTCAACTCTGAATAACTTTTTAAAATACCCACACATTTCTCTGAAATTGAATTTGCAATTAAAAAGTTCCCCCCAAAAAAACTCCACACTCAGATGCCTGCACTGGTGAATTCTGTAGTATATAAAAGAGAGAGAATCAATTCCATATAGACCTTTGTGATAAGCAGAGGAAGATGGAATACCTTTGGTCTCATTTATGAGATCCGATTATTCTTATTACTGAAAGTAGACAGAGACAATAATGGATGTAACTCTGTTCTTCAATGTTTGGCTTCTAGTGGCTTCTAACCCTCACCACTCCATTTTCTCTTGTGCTCATTCCAAGTCAGCAGGATAATCCGAGCATTCCCTCCATCGACCCCAAGATGAGATTCTTACTCTCCCCCAACCACGGTGAATACTCAAGTCAGTTTTCCTTCTGTGCTCCCTCAGACATCACAGATCTACTCTCGAGGTCTTCTTGATCTTCTCAGAGACATCAATTATGCATATAATATACATTTTTATACCTTCTCTGTATGTGTGGCATTATCAGTTTTAACATTCAACTAAACTTTGAATGAGGAGTTGTCTGCCTCTGTAGGTAACAGTGAAAAATGGAATTAAAAACAAAATGTATAGAGCAATCATTTTTGTGTGTATAGATTTAATGACCTCAATAAAATATTGGCAAATAAAATATATTAATACAAAATAGATCATGGCTAAATGAGATGTTCCCAGAAATGCAACTTCCTGTTTGAAAACCAAATAATTCACACTATTAACAGACTAAACAGAAAATAGTTTTGATCTTTTCAATAGATTAAAAAATTAATTTCAGGACCTGCAGTTAGTATAATGGCTATGTTGCTGGACTCCCATGTAGTTGACCACAGTTCATGTCCTGGACCCGGTGGCTTAAAACTCACGCTGCGCATGTGTGCGTGCATGCCCAAGATCCCGAGAAGAGAATGGAGGAGAAGGGATTGCGGCATGGCCATCCCCCCGGGAGGTGATTTCTCGCTTTCTGTCTCTGCGTCTCTCTCTGTCTGTCTGGCGAGTGCACGCACCCTATAGCAAAAACCTCTCTCAAAAAAATTAATTTCAACATTAATTCATTTGAAGACCTAGGGAAATAGGAATAGAATAGAATTTCTTGACCTAATAAAAACCTTAAAACAACAAAATAACAGCTAACATCATTCCTTTTTATTGTTGCTCTGTTTTATTTTAAGAGAAAAAGAGATAGCACCATCAACAATGTTTCACTAGGACACAGTTACCTACTCCTAGACTTCCAGAAAACTGGATTATGGGTGGGCCCAGGGGTGCACCCAGCATACCCAGGATGGTCAGGAATCCAAACCCAGAGACCTCTCACATGGCTCCAATATCATGTCATGCGCAGCACTACTTTCAATTCTCTTCAAATAGACTTTTAAATTTAATGAAAATCCAATAAAATATTAGCAGGCTCTTTTTCAGATATTGGAAAGTGAATTCTACAGTTCATATGGAAATGCATATGTAGGTGCAGTGACGGCCACTGGATCAGTTAGAGAGTCCATTATGAAAATTGATACTTGAAGGAATTGGTATCTGAGCTCATTGAGAAAGGAAGAGTTGTTCAGCACATGAAGTTGGAAAAGTGATTCCCAGATGGAAAATAGAAAGGACAGATGAAACTGAATTTCTATGTCCACAAAATAAAAACTATCTCCAGGTGAGTTAAACCAACATTTTCATTAACAGAGACCAAAAGTTAAGAATTCTTGGTTAAAATGTTTAGGCTACTATTATTTAGACCTCCTGGTTAAAATAAAGCAAATAGATTGCCTATGGACCAAAGATTTATTAGGGTGATTATATTAAAATTAACTTTATATAAAGTAAAAAGTAAATCAGAAAAGAGATAAATTATCAACCAAGACGAGGAGTTTCTAAAACACAAAACCAACAAAAGATCGGTGTCTAGTATATAAAAGGAATTCTGAAAATCAGTAAGCAAATCATGGGTAACTTTTGAAAAGGAAAATGGACAAAAAATACAAGCAGACTTCCATTAAAGAGAAAGTCATTGTGCCCATAAATATTACTAGTGATCAGAGAAATGCAAATTGAAATCACAATGGAATCTCCTTCTACCTTTATTTATTTAGGGAAAAATCCGAAAATTCCAAGATTTGTAGTAATTACGGATTCATATAATCTCTTTCGAATTGCACATGAATTGGAGCACTCATTTTGGAAAGCTGTTGGAGATCCTCACGTACACTGGGCCATGCGTTAGTCCATGCTTCAGTGATGTGGTCTTAGACACAGACTCAAGAAAAACTTTTGCCGATGAACTTGCCAAGACACATGCAAAGAGTTCATGTAGGTATAATGTACAACCGCAAAACCTGGACGGTACTCAGAAGTGGAAGTTCCAGGTGTAAATCTGATATATTTGTACATTACAGGTCATTCTAGCAATGTAATATTAAGTATGAGGAGGGAGTTTCAGAATCTCATGCTCTTTATTTTACCCTTTCTTATAAAGCTAAAAAAAACATTATGGTTTTTAAAAAAGAATACTTTGTAGCAATATTTAGGGATTCAATATAATTTTAGAGAAGTTAAAAGAAAGAAAAGAGAAAAAATAAAGGGGGTGGGGAGGAAAGGAAACGAGACAGCTACCAACTTGAGATGCAGAAATGTAATTCACTGGAGAGAAAAAGGCAAGGAGATGAGGTGGGGCCATTTAATTTACTGTGGGATATTGCTTTAGGTCTGTTGTTTTGAATAATGAAGTATTAGGTGTACTGTACAAACTACAAACCAAATAATACTTGAACCAATGAGGGTGTCATCACCCAATGATGGCAATGAATGCAAATTTGTGCTTTTGAGAGCCATAAAAAATAAAATACAAAGAAAAGCCCATTTTAAAATCTCCACCTAAAGTTTTCCTTTTCAGCATATTAATTATATTAAGCTTATAAATGTGTATTATATTAAGCTTATAAATGTGTACATGAATATTTTTACTCTATTTTAGGTCAAGGAGTTTTTTATGATATTTTGGATGATTTTTATTTTATTTTTGCTTCTTAGTTGCCTGTTTTCACTATTTTTAATGCTTTTATGGCAGAAAATAGATTAGAAAGGTTTCAGTTCATATGTGTCTTCAAGATTTTTTTGGCCAAACATTCATATGGTGAAGCCATAGAGAGTTCTAGAATCTCTATATTGAATTGGTAAATGAACCCTGTCTGAGTATCTTGTTAATTACCTCTCATTCTCCTTGTACTTCCTGTGTGTGGCATATGCTCCAAAATACCAAACTCA
>NW_006159501.1:10732862-10741899 GCF_000334495.1 Tupaia belangeri chinensis
ATGAATGCTTGTCAGTATCACCACCAATCTAGCCTTGCACGGCTGTGTCTCTCAAACCTTCACCTCTGCCATAATGACACTTATACACGATGCTCTCTCCGCCTGCTCCATTCTGCATTTCTGGTTCTCACGCCACCTCTTTTACTCCTGTAAGCGGTTTCTATCATAAATCTTCTTTTTTATTATTTGTTTGCCTTTCTTCTTCGCCCTTATTGGTTCTAAGCTCCCTGAAGGCAGGAGCCATGAGTGTCCATTTCCTCTACTACTCCCTGACTCGCAGATTCTACTCCAACCACGTACTGTAAGTGCTCAATAAATAATTATTGTTGAGTGAATATTTCAGAACAAGTCAGCTGGCTTAAAAATTTGTGATGTCAGTTTGTTGCCTGTGATCACCTGTAGCCATAAGAGAAGAGCTCTCTTCTGATTACTACTGGTGAGAAGATCAGGGCTGTCATAGTTGATCATGAAATCCGTGGGGGAAAAAAATGTTTTACAACTTATCTTACAGGATTGAATATTTTAGCTTTTATTTGAAAAGTGATATTTTAAAGAATCTTCGCAACACAATTCATTTGTATATAGTTGGCAAGTTTTGAAATAGGATTAATTTTTATCTCACACACACACGTGTGTGTGTGTGCGCATGCAAGGGGGAGCATTTGGACAGTCTTGAAGTTTTTCTTGCATTTATTCTAAGGGAACAAGAAGATATTTCTTCTTGCCTTTGGACAGATAAAGGACCATCTTCCTTCCTCAGGGGATCCAAACAGATTTAGTTTTGTCCAGTACTTAAAAAAAAGAATTAAGAAAAGAATTATTTAATTTTATTTATTGTGTTTATTCTTCAATTTGAGCAGAGAGAGACAAACACATGGGGGAGAAGGAATGAGAAAGCCAGCCACCAGGTCATGACTCAAACCATGGTGGGCCATGTGGGAGTCCAGCATCCCAACCACCATGCCACCTGCCAGCTCCGACGTATGACTTTCACCATTCTCCTGGCTGATCTCTCTGTCACATTTTTCTGTCCTTGTTGACCATGTGTAGTCCTTATCTTGCCTACATCCCAGAAGAATATTTTTTAGCAGAGATTATGTAAATCCTGCCATTGTGACTATATTATTCATTTTGGATATAAGAATTTTACTGGCTTCCTAGACAGCCTATATATTTGTTTTGCTCTTAGGTAGTTGTTAGATTCAAATCTAGTTTTGATTCCAAAGACTGTTCTTTCTACCAAAATCTCCATGGAGAAAATAATGAAATCTGTCCAGTTTTCTGCCATACCACTAACAATTGCACAGTGCCTGGCATATAGTAGGAGTTATAAATAAGTTTAACTAAGTGAGAGCTAAGACCCTCTCTCTTGCCTATCATTGGGAGGAAGAAGGGCCATGCTCCAAGGTGGTCTAAACCTCCTAAAGGGAGGAAGGACTGCTGGGTCTGTTGAAGAGCTCAATCAGGTATTGACGGCTTTCAGATTTGCGCTCAGGACACCATTGCCATGAAATAATGGGATTCCATCTGTGACCTACATTTCAATGTTTTCATTTTCTTGGCAAACGCCTCTGACTAGCAGTGGTAACTTGCCTGTTTTCTTCCTTGGTAGATATCTCTGAGAGCTGCCATCTGAGGACTGTTACTGAGTTTTGCACTTAAGGTTTCAAATCTAAAAGTCACAAGCTCATTATAGACATATTTATTCCCTATGAGTATTTTTTGGACCTAAAACAGATGGTTTGGACACCACCCAGGCTAGTTTAGTCAGATCTTTTTTATATTCAAACAATATTTTATTATCATGATGAAATTGTAGAGCACAACAAATAATGTAAATGCTATTTACTGGCACTCAGGAAATTTCCATTTTATCAAGTCACCAGGATTAAACTCTTCCAAGCACGTGAACACCAATAGCTTTTGTATTTGTCTCAATAAGTATAACAATTAATAATTTGCAGAGATTCAACAAGGTTAATGGAATATACCTTTCTGTTCACTGATAAGCCCTTCTAAGTTAGACTCATTATAAGATTTTCAAGTTTGTAATGATTTTATTTTCTTCTCAGAAAAGTAGGAACTTTGGACGTAACCATGGTGATGTGAGCACCCCCCGCCCCCATGAACCTAGGGGTATCCGCTTTGCATCGAGAGCACACACCTTGAGGAAAGAAGCAGAAATCAGCACATGCCTTGTTGAAAGCAAGCACAGTTCTGACATTTCCCCCCACTCTTTAAAATGCTAAAAAGCAACGAAAGGAACTGTGCCCGGAAAGTTGCCCTGGCGAGTGCCGTGTGGCTCCGTCTCCTGTGGGGCTCTTGGCAAGGCTGCCATGTGGGTTAACGTGCCAACGGCATCTTCCAGTGCTTCTCCAGGCCCTGCGTTCCTCTAGCCCTGTGTCCACACAGCCACTTCTGATTCGAGGAGCTGTTCGGTTTAGGGAGACACTCTGTGAAAACGTGCGGTTCAACTGTCACCCAGTTCTCGAATGGAGTTGCTTTCATTAGCTCTCCCAGACCTTGTTCAAAGTCCTCTTCACTTCCAATCTTGGACACGTGCATTATTACAGATTTTTCCATTTATATATATACATAGGGAAATATGTGTATCACACACACACACACATATATATATATAGTTAAATTTTTGCCCTTTTAAGAAAGATCTTTCGAGAAACGAGAAAATGCTTAATTTCTGTGCAAGTCTCCTGCTTAATTTACTCTTTTATATATATAGATAGATATATGTATATATATATATATACATATATAATAAAGCTTTGAGGTCAAAGTAAAAGGGACAGTGTTCAAATTATCTGATATATTTTATTTCTTATATTAACACATTGCTTTTTTGGAAATAAAACATTGAAACTGTTTTCTTTTTTAAAGATTTTTGCCATAGGACATATGAACTTACTAGAGAGAAACAGTGCAAGGGAAAGTGAAAAATTGACCCCCAGAGGGGATGGCCTCTCTGTAATCCCTTATTCTCCATTCTTCTGCTGGTATTTTGGGCATGCATGCACACATGCCAGGCATGATTTTCATTCAAGTCTTGAACTGCAATTGGCCATGTGGGAGTCCAGCACCATAACCACTACACCACCAACTGGCTCTAAAACTTTTTTCTTTTTAGAAGTCATCTTTAATAGAATTTAGCCATTTGCTGCCTCCCTTTCTGTTATTTCATAGCTCACTTATTTAATTTATTTTTTAAAGTAACAAGTTGAGTAAAACGTTTTTAATAGTAATAGCTGGGTCAGCAGCTGACATGGTGGTTAAGGCGCCAGACTTCCACATGGCTGACTGTGGTCTGAGTCCTGGACCTGGCAGCTTGAAAAAAATCACCCTTGGTCTGTGTGCATGCATACCCAAAATTTCAGAAGGAGAATGGAAGAGAAGAGACTGTGGCATGGCTAGTCTCCTGGAAAGAAATTTTCCACTTTCTCTGTTCCATTTTTATGTCCGTTAAATTTTTCTCCCTTAATTTTTCTTCCCATTGTCCACACTTCCCCACTCTGTCTCTCTCTAGTGAGTAGTACATGCACCCTGTGGAAAATATAAAATAAAATAAAATAAATAAAATAGGCAATATCACTGGTAGGAAGATAAAGACACTAAGAAGTAATTAATTTACAGCATTCGTAGTGTGATACATAATTTTCACATCATGGTATGTCTTTTTTTACATCATTTTCCAGCACCCTGGAATAAGAGGAACATGTTGGGGGGATAGACAAAAGGCCTAGAGGCACGGAGCATTGAGTCTCTGTCCTACCACACCCAACCTTACTCTCTAGAGAGCGCAGAGATATATGAGCAGTCAGAGCCAATGGAGTAAGAAGTGCCACTTATGCTGAGAGAGCGATTGGATCTGGACTGTGATCCTCCTTCTTGGTAACAGCCAGGATCAGCCCTGGGAGCTTTAAAGAGACAAGCCACAGCCCCAAAACCTTGGCTCGGCAACTTCCAAACATCGAGTTGTCAGTGCCAGTTAAGTCTGTTTCCCTGGCTATTTCCTGAATCCGGGAGAGGGTAAACAAGAGAGAAGCAGAAAGGAAAAATTGAGATACAGCTTGGACATGAATTGAACTGAACAAACAGATGTGTGGACTCATTCAGAAATTGTGACAAAATAGCAGGGATCACACAGCTCTGTTTCTTGATTTTCTTTTTCTTTTTCAGAAAATTGTTGCTTGCAAACTACAAGAATCTGGCATGAAATAGTTAATTTCTGTTAGATAAAGCTTGTTGGTTGTTAGTTGTAATTAGGGAGTTGAGTCATATTAGTATTTCTCAAGTCTAGTTACACATTAGAATCACCTGCAGAGCTCTAAATAAACTCAATACAAACAAACGAAACAACAACAAAATTATATCTGGGTTCATCTTCATGCCAGAGAGTTTGACTTAATTGCTCAAATATAACTCTGGGTAGATGGACTTTATAAAATTCACCTTTCTCGTGCCCAGCTACTGAACTGATAAATCAAAGGCCAGGATGAGCAGGTGGTATAGGGCTTAAGGTGCTGGACTCCAATGTGACCAATTGCGATTCAAGTCCCAGACCTGGTGACTTAAGACTCAAGCTGGGCCCATGTGTGTGTGTGCCCAAAATCCCAAGAAGAGAAGGGATTACAGTGTGGCTATCCTGGCAGGGGGTGATTTCTCATTTTCAGTCTCTCAGTCTCTCTCTGCATCTCTAACGAGCACATGTGCCCTGTAGCAAAAATCTCTAAATGAATAAATAAAATAAATCAAAGATCTCTTACTCTATTATCATTAAAGAAAATTTTAGCAATAATGATAAATGATACAAAAGATGGAGTGAAATAAAATGCAAATATTAACCTTGAATAATGGAATTCTGGGCACATTTTAACATTCTGAGGACAAAGCCTTTATCATTTAGAATATGGTGAAAGGATGGAATGCTTCATGGAAGAGGAGGCATTTGTGCTTTGTTGTAACATGAAGATTCAGTCATATGACTAGGGAGACTATATCAAGGTAAAGATTTATATTTCCTACCTAGGGAGATTAACCATCCCAGTTTGCTTGAGACTACCCTAATTAAATCAAAGAAAGATTCACATTTTGAAAATTCCTCTGTCCTAGGAAAACTGATGTGAGTTATCATCCAGTATAATTTTTGACTGAATTGATGCATGTATAGAAGAAAAAAGGAATACACAACCAGAGGCTTTGTCATTGGCAACTGTTTATAGTTATCCGCAAGCTAACCAACTGATCTCTTAAACATAATAATTACACAGATTAATAAATACAGAGAGAAAGAAAGAATGAGAGTTCTCTGTGTACTTGGTATTTAAAATCTGAATGTATTGCTGTGTCTAAATCACAGATAAATTCATGGTAGTAACTTCAATACAATGTTACCTGCTTATTTAAGAAATTATCGCACACATGGGACCAGCAGTTGGAGGAATGGTTATGTCGCTGGATTCCCATGTAGTTGACTGTGGTTAGAGTCCCAGACCTGATGACTTAAACTCATGCCGGGTACATGTGTATGCCCAAGATCTTGAGAGGAGAATGGATAAGAAGGGATTGCGGCATGGCCATCCTCCCTGGGGAGTGATTTCTCGCTTTTTGTCTGTCTCTCTATGTCTTTCTGGTGAGCACACATGCCCTATAGCAAAAACCTCTCTCAAAACAAAAAAAAAAAGAAGAAAAGAAATGATCACACGCCTGGGTATCTCCTAAGGCCTTGCCTGTGCTGTATCCTCATACCAAAGCTAAGATAAATTGTCTTAGAGAATGACCTTTTAAAATCTAGTCTGAAAATTGAGGGTTTAATTATTGTATAATCTAACAATTTTTATACTTGATTTTGTACTTTTTAAAATTGTTTATAATATGTGCTTTATTTATTTTTTGTTTTTAGACATTCAACCTCTGAATATCATTACAGCTTGTAAAATGAATTTCCTCAGCTCGAATACACTGTGCATTAGTCCAGTTAAAGGTACTATCATATACATGATAATTAGCGGATAATTTTCCACTTTAATGTCCCTTAAATATTTTGTTCCTTTTCCCCCTTGATTCTCTCATGCTTTATTTTTTAATAGAGCCATTGTTCAATTAGAACCTAAGGTATACTCAAACTGACAGCAGTGCCAAAGCAGCCATTAGCTTAAGAACTTGGGGCAAGTATGTTACGTGGCTTTCCCTGGGATTGTCGTTGGACAAGAGCTGTCAGTGGCCTACAGAGAAGAAGCTGTATTTCACATCACCATTGTCTGATGGCAGCTGCGGTTGACCTGCGGTTCTGCTCTGACATCTCCTCACAGGGACCTGGGCTGCAGGAGCAGTCAACCCGGCACGTGGTTTTCTCTTGGCAGAACTGGCTGACACAGAGAGTGGGCTAACTCTGTTGCTGGGGTGGCACCTGTGAGGCTGGCTCACTTCTCATTAGCCAGAGGAGGTCACGTGGCCACACGAGTGCCCCCAGGCATGTGTGTCACCACACAGGAGTCTCTACAAGCCGTGACAATCTGCCGAGACCCCCAGATCTATCATAGGCAGAGCAGGTGGTCAGAAGTCGTAGCACAAGCTATCTCACAAAGCTATTTACTAAGTCTTTAAAATGCTTAAATATTACTTCCATGAGCAAGAGACAGAAAGAGACAGAAGGGCAGCAGCCCTGAGGTGCACTGGCTATGGCCATGGTGTGTCCCCAGAGTCCTCAGGGTGATCTCCCAGTTTGAATTCAGAACCCCCTCTTGTGGGTCAGCCTTGCAGAGCACTGCATTTAACACCACGCCACCGTCTGGCCCCTCACAGAAGCTGCTTCACCCACCTCAGTCTTCTGCTATAAGGATGCATTAGAAAACCTACTATCTGGCCATTGTGAGGCGGAAACCAGAAGACTGGAAGGTATAAAGGCAGAAAGAGCAACTGTGGATAGTAGAGACAGAGTGGGGAAGGGTAGACAATGGGGAGGAAAATTAAGGGAGAAAAATTTAACGGACATAAACATGGAACATCACCTGTTGAGGATAACGTGAATGGTAATATCTTTGCCTGGACTAATATGCAGTGTATGGTGTATTCATGCTGGGAAAATTATTTTGTAGGCTGTAATGATGTACACTGATTAAATGTAAAAAAATAAGAAAATGAAAATAAATAAATAAGTAAATAAATAAATAAAAAGTATATATACATGGATTGCACTTAGGAGCATTCTGGCTCCTAGAACTCCAAACTATATATTCCCTTTCTCTTCATCTTCCAGAAGATTCTCTTCCACTTTTTCTTCCAGCAAATTTTCTGATGCACTTAGGGATACTAAGTTTTCATGAATTTGAGGAAACACCCAGTTGGCAAGACATCGCAACCTTGGTGAGCCAAACAGTGAGGACCTGAAAGAGGTACACGTTACAGGGTTTCCTAGCTCCCAGGTCTGGGGCACAAATGGCAGGACTAGGAAGCAAGTGACATGATATGTCCTGAGAATTCAACTGGAGGACTCTCCCTGAGCTGCGAGAAGTATTGAGTGGCATTTGGGTGAATCCACATGTGCTACATCTCGCACTAAAGGAGCATTGCCGGGCCTCGCAGGCTGAGCTCGGTTTCTTCCATATAAAAAGAGAATAATTATGCTCACCTAGAATCAAGCTGAGCAAGATTATAGATAATGTAAGCACTCCACCTAGCATTCTGGGGCACTCAATACATTTTTATTAAAAACAAGGATCAAATCTGAAAGAAATGCAGCACTTTTTTTCTTAACGTCTTAGGTTCTAGGAACGAGAAACTCTGCCTAGAATTCTATCTGCAAAGCTTTTAAGTTGATTTGGAATGATTCTCAGAAATTCTTCTCTGCATCCTGGAATCTTAGCTCTCTAAAGGACCCCAAAAGTCATGTCTTAGAACCCATTCATTTTTTTAGACTAAGGAAATTGAGCCTTAGACAAAGGGAGTCATTTTCCTAATTTCCTGTGGCTCAAAAGCAAAAAAGAGTGGGAAAGCTAAAATACCTAGATCCTTACCCGATGTTTTTCTCTTCTCAGTAGGATTTATATTCCCCATTTCTCTGTTCTAAAGGGACTTGTGATCTAACAAGGGGTGCAAAAATCTGTCTGGTGACTTTAAGACATTTTAGGCAGTCTTCGTTTGGGGTATTCAAACACATTTGGGAAGAAAAAATATGTTTTACTTCTGACTAATGGACACTATGTGAAGTAGGAGATCTACCCAAGGGGGTGTTGAGAATGCCCGCTGGGAAAAATAAGCAAAGCCACGCCCCACGGCTGAAATACAGAGGGTGCAGTGCAGTGACGCCCGCTGTCAGGACACACGAAAGTCAGAGCAATTTCTGATTTTCTTCTGTAGAACGAAAGAGGGATTTCTCCCCCTCCCCCCTTTTTTTCTTGCTTGCCTCAGTCATACCACTAATTATTTAGTGGTCTTTCCAACCTTTTGTAATCTCTACTCGAGAAAGCCCTGAAAGATATTAATTCTTAGCCATGTGCCTCATAAATGAAGGCCATTCTGCTATACTTAATGACAAGGCTGAGGCAGCAAGATGTCATTTGCTTTTTTCTCGGTTTTTAAATTGCTTTCTAAATGAACTACAGCTGTGAGGGCCAGGTGCTGTGATCCCTTTAGAAAGATCAGGAAATGATGAAATCCAAAATTTCGAAGCGTGATGGATGTCAGCTCCCGATTTGGTGTGTGTGAGGTCACCCCGTGCACCTGGTACCATCTCCACAACAGAATTACTTTTCTGTGTAGGAAAAAAAAAAAAAAAAAAAAGAGAGCGAGCGAGGGAGCGGGAGAGAGATGCACAGGCCTACTGCGAGTGCAACAATAAGAGAAACAGTTTATAATTATCTCTTTGTCTGTTCCTCATCTAGATGGAAATGGTGAAACACACAGGCTCCCTACCCCCACGCCTCCCCATATAGGTGTCGCTGCTGTACGCAAAGTGAGACTCTTGTGAATCACAGAGCTGGTGTGGTGACAACCCAGAAGCCACTAGGAAGCAAGTGGCTTTTTA
>NW_006159501.1:10742053-10814441 GCF_000334495.1 Tupaia belangeri chinensis
TTAATTTTTGTGTAAGAAAAAAAAAAAAAAAAAAAAGGAGAGCGAGCGAGGGAGCGGGAGAGAGATGCACAGGCCTACTGCGAGTGCAACAATAAGAGAAACAGTTTATAATTATCTCTTTGTCTGTTCCTCATCTAGATGGAAATGGTGAAACACACAGGCTCCCTACCCCCACGCCTCCCCATATAGGTGTCGCTGCTGTACGCAAAGTGAGACTCTTGTGAATCACAGAGCTGGTGTGGTGACAACCCAGAAGCCACTAGGAAGCAAGTGGCTTGATATGGTAAAAACGGGAGGGGAGAGAGAGATATCAAGGCTCATTTTTCAATTAATTAATTAAAGTCAGTGGCCTTGATATTAGGAGCACTGTTCTCAGGGACTTTGGGCCAGTGCTGGAACTCAGTGGAAGGTGGTCAGCGGAGGACAGGTGCTGACCACCCTGCTCCAAAGACATGAAGACTGTCACATGCACCTGCCTCAAGCACTCCTCGTGACTCGTCCTGCTTTCCCAGCGTGAGCTCTAGGTGAAGTCTCTCTATGAGCCCTTGTTCTTGCAGTCATCCAGCAGAGGAAATAAGGAATGATTGTGTCTATTATCTCTAAGCACTGACTCCCCAGGATACATATTTGTCAGGCCTGGATGGCTGCCAGGGTCAAGCCCATTTTGTCTGGGATGTCTGCCCAGTCTGCCCCCAGGAGGAAAGGGGACTCCTTGGAATCCCACAGCCCTTTTGCTTGGAACCACTTGCTGGGCATTGTTGATCTTCACTGCCTCCTGGGCAGGTGGGGCACAGCGAAGCAGGAGGCAAGGCTGGGGCTGAGTCTCGACCCTGACCCTGCAATATGCCCTCAGGAGACTTGTTTAGTCTCTTTGAGTCTTCATTCCCTGTATCTCTAATACGGGCATAGAAATAGCCATGAGATTTGGCAAGGATTGACTGATGCAGAAATGTAAAGCACCCAGCACAGCACTTGGCACATAGCTGGGGACATAGATGTATTTTAATCCCCCCAATGTCTTTGTCTCTTATTCTTAACATAATAGGCTGCAAAGTAGAACAGAGAGGGGCAGGGAGTTAAGACGCAGCGGATGTAACTCCCAGTTCCTGCATTTTCTAGATATCTAGCTTTGTTGGGTTACCTTAGTTTTTGGACCTTAGTTTTCTAATCTGCACAATGGAGCCGATATTCTACCTCACTTTTCCTTATGGGGCAAAATGAGACGTTAGATGTCAAAGTATCCCATATTCTGCAAAGCAGGGATTAATGGGGCAAAGGGAGTTGATTGGATGTTGGTGTCATCCTGCATCTAAAGAGTAGCGAGTTCTTTTTCTTTCACAGCGCCTAGCTGAGGTCTGGGGTCCTTTTTTTCCGATCGGTCATCATGATCACCCACACGTAATCATAAGCATTAGGTAGACTTTGGGACCAGCAGGTGGCTTCGCGGCTTGGACTCCCACATGATTGACTGTGGTTTGAATCTTGAACTCATCAACTTAAAAATCATGTGTGCCTGTGTGCCCAAAATCCCCAGAGGAGAATGGAGAAGAGATTGCAGTATGGCCATCCTCTTTGGGGGATAATTTCTTACTTTTCCTCTCTCTGTTTCTATCATGCTGGCAAGCACATACACTCTCTGGGAGTAAAATAAAACAAACTAAAAAAAAGATCTAGTCAGGTGCTAAGGGAGTCCTAGGGGTGAAGTAAGTGATGATAGAAAGAAAAAAAAAAGAAAAAGATTCAGAATCTGATATATACCAAAGACCTGTAATACTGCATGAAGGCAGCTAATAGAACAAAACCTCCAAACCCAACTGGAGAAATCTAATATCACTTCCTCATTTAATCAGTTGTAGAGAAAAAAAGAAACAATGTGTTATTACACAATGATAATCCAAACAGAGAAAATGAAGGCTTATTTTACTAGCAGGTCTAAGTATCTTAACTGCCATTTACCGTTTTGAGAAGGTTTTATATTCAACAGTCATGAATGTTGAACTAGCTTCTTTGTCATAACCAGAGCCATCCCTGTGGAATTCCACTGAGAAGGTCTAGAGACACCAGGGTTCTCTCTATCAACCCCAACAAGAATAACATCATGTGATTTCTATCACTTATATCATCCAGGAAATGGACCAACACCATATATCCCTAATCTGAGAGGCAGCCGGTGCTAAAAAGGCCAGCTATGGTGCCCCATCACTCATTTCAGAATTTGAACCAGGAATACTGAAGTATCTAAAGCAAAGAATCAAGCAATGGGATGTAAGTCCTGTTTCCTGAGCTCCAGTCCTGTATTCTTACCTCTGGATGTTTTAGCCTCAACCATAGCATTTCCAAAACCGGTATCATCATCTCTTCCAGATCTTCCTCTCTTGATCTGCTAGATTATCTTCAGTTCCAGTCACCTCCTACCTCATCAGGTGTCTCCCCTATATTTATCAGATGTCAAGTCCTAGTTCAGAACACAGTTTGGGAGGATGTTCAAGTACATCCATGTTTAAGTTGACCTGCTCGCTTCCACTTCCCTAGACCAGCCACTCAGATGGAGGTCACAAATGGGGAGCAGAGCTGCTGCTATACTGTCCAGAGGCACCAACACTGATGGGTTCACAAGCTTAAGAGGTGTTGAGCTCGCCTGCTGTGTGGCCAGTGCTCTTTCCTCTACACTGACTGAGGATGACAAGGTGACCCTGGACGATAATGAACTTCATAAATTTTCAACTCTAGATGAAAGACAGACACTGTCTCTAAAATTTGCAATCAGTTTTATATTTCCTACCAGGTGGAGGACTATATTTACCTTTGATGCAGACTGGTCCTTTGTTCTGGGAAAACTATGCAAAGGACCCTTAGGTACTTAAATCTAGATCAAAGACCCTCTTCTGGAATGGATTTAAACAGTTGTGAATAGCACTTTGGAAGGGTCTCTTGACAGGAGACAGAACTACATTTCTCTGGCTCATCATCTCCTTAAAAGAACACTTCTTTCCTAAGTTTAAGTTAAGATGAACATTTGATTGAAAGTCATTGCTAGTTTTAGAGGAGATTATATGTTGTGTGTGTGTGTGTGTGTGTGTGTGCGCATGTGCATGTGTGCATATGTATATGTATGGTCATGTTCAGATACTTATTCTTGAAAAATCAGAAATAGTGAACCCCAAATCTTGATTAAAATATATCAATACCTTAAGAGAACAACCTGGAAGAGAGACTAGCCATGGAAGGGCAGCACACTACCTAGATTCTGGGAGACATTATAGTGCTTGTGCTATTTCCTGGTCTTTCAGGGTTTACTTGAGGGTAAGTGGTCCACCCCCACCCCACCTATTCTTCATGCTAGTGTTTTCTGGCTTGCATTTGGCCAATCTGATTCTCAGAGTGTGCTCATGTTGTTTATATTGGACAAAAATCATTCTAAATTGAGATGCTCAGGCGTGGCCATGGAACCTAATCTGTGCAAAGCCGAATTTACTTTCCTTCCAATAATGTATCCTAAGAACAAATTGTCTTTCTTGGGTACCTTATTTTTTTCTTAAGAGATTTTTGCTGTAGGGCGCATGCACTTGCCAGAGAGACACAAAGACAGTAAACAAGAAATCACCTTCCCTAGGGGGATGGCCACTCCACAATCCTTCATTCTCCTCTTGGGATTTTGGGCATGCACGCACACACAGCTGGCATGAGTTTTAAGCTGCCAGGTCCTGGACTCACACTATGGCCAAATATATAGAAGTCCAGCAACGTAACCATTATACCACCTGTCGGTCCCTTGGGTACCACCACATTTTAACATTGACCCATATCTTCACATTTCAGAGCTTAAGTTACTTTCTTAGAATCAAGTATAAAACCTGATTCATACTCTCCCCATATTAAACTTAACTTTTTAGATTTATTTCTATCTGTTTTGATCTTTTTGTGACCCAGAGCAGGGTTTGAGGACACAGCTCTGTCATTAAACAGCTTTATCTAGGTTGGCATTGATCTATTAATCCACCTCTGGGGCAGTACCCTTCATCCAATAATAAATCCTTCTGAGTTTTCCATCACCCAGATGGATTGCCTGTATTTAGACCAAAATATCACTAGATATCTTACAAAAAATCCTTTGTTGAAATTAAGATCCATCCTTTTTCCTGATCTACCTGTCTAATACTCTAACAAAATTAGAAACATGGTAATCATTACATATGTGTGTGCAGCACAGCCTCAGAGTCTACTCTGCTATGCCTACTTTATTAAGTCTATGTACACATGTGAACCTACCTGTAATTCACAGAACTCCATAAATATAGGACTGATAACTACCCACCTCTTTCCCATTTTACATGTGAGAAATTTGAAAATGATGTCGACCAGTTTTGACGAGAATCAGAACCATCAGTCTCATGCACAGTCCACCTCAGGGTCCACTGTATCATGAGTTTCCCTTCGATGCACACAATTGGTATTGGACCTTTTGCTGAAACTACAGCACGTTCCACAACATGTGGGCCAGTCATCTTGGCTTTTTCTAAATAGTCCCACTAAAACACCCTAAATCATGTGTACCAGTACTAGGAGGGGACCCCAGATTGTTTTTGCTCAGTCTGCCCTACTCTTCAGAATTCGCCACTTTGTGCAACTCACCAGGGAGAAATAAAACTCCTCTAGACTTAAGTTAACAATGGAAGGAGTCCCTGTTTCCATGAGCCTGCCCATCTCATAAGTCCAGCAGGTTGGCTGTGCCTTCTTATGACAACAGACAGGACAGTCGTCTCTTCTATCTTCTTCTGTAGTATTTCTTTCCTTAGTACATGCCTTGAATGTCTTTTTATTTTTCATATACTTGAAAAATTGATTTTATTTCTCTTCTTCAGACAATGCAGTACTTCCCCAAATTACTTAACAAACCCACCAGTGACCTAGTTCTCAAACCATCTCATAGTTCTCTCCCCATCTTGCAATGTGTTTCAGTTTTTCAACATCTTAAAAAGCACCAACCATAATTACACAGAATGCTCCAGATGTGGTTTCACTGACACGAAATTATTTTGTCTTTTGTTCTGAATTATGTTGTTTCCTAATGGTGTTTACTGCTTCTTCTGCAACAGTTACTTCACACTTGTGATACTTCTGATCTTGAAATCCCTGAGGCCAGGGGCCTTTTTTATTTTCCTACATTGAGTTAACAACTCTGGCATTCCCTGGTCTTTTCCCCCAATTACTATTAATTGCTTCAGCTGAAATGTTGAATTTCATGCTGTTCTTGTTACATTTCATCACTAGTTTTGTCCCACCATTCAATCTATTGAACTCTCTGAACTTCAGCATATTTGATGTTTAATATTTATATGTCTGATTAACATGTCTTTTACATATCAATAAAATTCTAGGTAAAAATACAGAATGAATCCTTCAAGTCATAGTAATGTTCCTGTTATTCATTGTTTCCTTTCACGACTCTTACCTGTCATTACAGCTTTTGATGCTGGATATAAAAGAGAATTCTACCAGTCAGCACTGCTCAACACACCTTGGGAGATACAGAACACAAGAGCTTAGCTCCTCATTGATAAAACAAGTCTAGCACAACCAGAAACAACCTGTAGAGGAAAACTATGTAAGAACTTGCTATAAAGTATCTTCACACATCTATCGGCTGAAAGCTCCAGGAAGGGAATTTTTAGAAAAGTACGTAGAATTTAAAACTGAATTTGCATATGATTATAATACAATGTGTTAAAAGAAAATTAAGCACCAAATGCAAAATACTGTGCTTCAGAGTTAGGAGGACATTTGTAGTTAAATAATGAAAGCTAAAAAATGAAAAAAATATTTGTTGATGATAATATGTATAGGACTGTAGTGCTCCAACTGCATACTCATTTAAAAACTCACCATTTCACAGGTCCTTGTAGAATTTCCACTGTAAGCCAAAAGCTGTGGTAGGATGAAGCAAGGAGTGAAACTCAAAGCTTCCTGCTTTGACTGAGTGTTCGGGACTATACCCAGAGTGATCAGAAGAAAAATGTGTGTTAGAAGAGTGAAAGTAAAGAAGGGAAATGTAAGTCAGGGAAAGAAGATAGAAGACATTGGAGTAAGAAGGGGTATTTACCTTTAGATAGGATGCTGACAAACTAGTCAGTGTTCCAGAACCACCTCAACTAAGGTGAGCAGAGATGTTGACCTGTCCTATGGCTGAGAGTAGACCACTGTAGGTATCCGAGCAAGTCAGGGAATCTACACTGCTGACTTGTAGAGTAGCAATGACTGTTCACTGTTTTATGCAACTGAGTTTCTGGAGTTAGCT
Source organism: Tupaia belangeri chinensis (assembly GCF_000334495.1). Lineage (NCBI taxonomy): Eukaryota > Metazoa > Chordata > Mammalia > Scandentia > Tupaiidae > Tupaia > Tupaia belangeri. The sequence continues at coordinate 10,748,349 of NW_006159501.1, forward strand.
GTTGCTACTTATTGCAACTGCCCAAAATGTTCTTGCTAAGAGGCTGAAGAAGTAGAGGCTGAGTTATCATATACTTGGGGAAAGGCACCATAGGAAGAGGAGACAGCGAATACTGAGACCCCGAGGTTGTAAGATCCTTATAGAATCTGATGAATAGTGACTGCGCACTGATGGCAGGAAAGGGCGGATAACTCGGAACAGTGGCTGGTTGGTGGGTGCAGGTAGGGCTAGTGTTAAAGGCCATTAAAACACTTGGTCTTTCATTCCAAGTGAGAAGTGGAGGCATTGGTTTTTGGAGAAGAGCAGGATGAAGTTAATTAAACTTTACTAAATTTGTTCCACTTGTGGAGTGAGGAAGAGAAGACACAAGAAGACCATTTGGGGTAGGGTGCATCAACTAATTATTGCTGCATAAGAAACCACCCAGAAACTCAGTGGCCTGGGAAAATAAGCACTCACTGTTGCTCTACAAAACCAGCAGTGTAGTCTTCCTTGTTTGCTGAAGCTAGTTCACAAAGGAGTCTACTGTCAGCTCTAGGTCATGTGGGGCCCCTCTGCTGACCTCAGTGGGGGTAATTCTCATATTTTGCTTGTTAGTCACAGGTTTATCTAGAATGGCCTCAGTTGAGACAGCTGTGTCTCCAGCAGACTACCTTGGGTTCACACACATGCAATTGCAGTCTCAAAAAAAAAAAAAAAAAAAAAAAAAAAAAAAAAAAAAAAAAAAAAAAGTGAAATGAAGCTTATGTACAGAATTTAACCCACATAGAGAAAGTTGCAAGTTTATTTCAGTCAAGTGTAGTGAGTAAATTTTATCTTTGTTACAACAAATCCCAAAACACATTGCAAAGTTCATGGATACAGGAAGTGTTGCAGGCTGGCCACTCTTGTCCTCCTTCTAACCCTGAAACCACCCTCGCCATGTTTAGTTGAGAGGTGGGAGTGGTCTTGATGACAGTGGTGTCAATGGAAGAGAAAAATCTCATGAAACTCTGAGTGAAGTATGAAGGTAAAGGGTTCAGATGGAAGAATGGGTGTGACAGGGAGAGGACTCCAGGATGACTTCCTAGCTTTTGGCCTAGACAATTGGAAACAAAGTTGCTATTTCCTGAGAGGGGAGATGGCAGGGAAAAGGAACAGTTGGAAAGGGCTCTTGGGAGCTCAGCTTTGTGTCTGTTACATTTGAGAGACTTACTATGTTATGTCCAAGAAGAATTTCCAGTAAGAAACATACCATATGAGTACGGACTTCAGGTGGGGAGGATTCTGGTTTGTTGTTACAGGTTCAGGAAGTTTTGCATAAGGATAGCATCTAATGCCTCGATACTTCAGGTGACTACCAATGCAAGGGATGTTCAGAAGAGAGCCCCGTGTTTGTCTTCTTAATAGGGAATAAGAAGGAGCAATACAGGAGATTAACAATTAGAGATCAGGAACCAGCAGTGGGCAAAATGGTTATATCACTGCACTCCCACATAGTCAGCTGTGGTTCAAGTCCTGGATCTGACAACTTAAAACTCATGCCAGGTGCACATACATGCACGCCCAAGATCCTAAAAGGAGAATGGAGGAGAAGGGGTTGTAGTGTGGCCATTGTCCTGGGAGGAGATTTCTCGATTTCTGTTTCCCTCTCTCTGGCAGGTGCACACTCTTTGGTAAGTGAACATACCCCATAGCAAAAACCTCTTTAAAAAAAAAAAGAAAAAGAGAGAGAGAGAGAGAGAGAGAAAAGAAAAGAAAGAAAGAAGAAAGAAAGAAGGAAAAGAAGAAAGAAAGGAAGAAAGGAAAAAGAATTAGAGACCAGAAAATGGAGTAGCTAGAGACAGATCAGATAGACAAGGCAAAGAGTTTGAAGAGAACTGGAGACAGAGCTGGAGGAAGAGGAAGACCATCAGCAGCAAAGTGTTTCATTCCTTTGCATCTCTAAGGAGAGATATGGTAGGCAGGAAGAGTGGTACCACGGTGTGTTAAATACAGTAGATGTTCCTTCCATGTTCTCATGGACTAGAACATAGGCATCCATTCAGGCATCTCTGATAGACGTGCCCTAAGCACATTGGTTAGGACTGGGGGACTTTAAGATGCCTCCTAGTGGACCCTGACTGGCAATTTCAAGGAAAGAAAAAGAGAGAGAGAGAGAGAGAGAGAAAAGAAAAGAAAGAAAGAAGAAAGAAAGAAGGAAAAGAAGAAAGAAAGGAAGAAAGGAAAAAGAATTAGAGACCAGAAAATGGAGTAGCTAGAGACAGATCAGATAGACAAGGCAAAGAGTTTGAAGAGAACTGGAGACAGAGCTGGAGGAAGAGGAAGACCATCAGCAGCAAAGTGTTTCATTCCTTTGCATCTCTAAGGAGAGATATGGTAGGCAGGAAGAGTGGTACCACGGTGTGTTAAATACAGTAGATGTTCCTTCCATGTTCTCATGGACTAGAACATAGGCATCCATTCAGGCATCTCTGATAGACGTGCCCTAAGCACATTGGTTAGGACTGGGGGACTTTAAGATGCCTCCTAGTGGACCCTGACTGGCAATTTCAAGGATCTGATGGTGCCTAGACCTAAAATGGTCTCTGATCCTTTGCATACAGACGATGGCCGAGGTGGCAGACCTAAGCCGTGCACTGTCCAAGCTTGGGTTCCAGTCGGTCTCATAGCATGACCCCAGCAGAATGGCACAGCCTCACACAGCAGTCGGTTGGGGTGGGAGTCCAGGCGCATGTCTTCAGCAGGGATCCAGATCTCTGTTCTCTATTCAGGACTGGCAACTGAAGCCTTGTGCTCCCAAACTGAACAGCTAAAGATTGAAAAAACAAATTTGCTGAGAAGGACCAGCTATTTAATTTTATTCATCCTGTATCAAATTTCTGCATCTCACAGTTTGGGCACAACAGGAGGTGACACTGTTAACTGTTGCTCTTTTCACTTCCTTTTTTTCCCCCTCACTGAACATAAACATATCATTACACAGTTACACTCCACTATATTTAGAGTTGATTTTTAACTATCTATTAAATCAAACAGGGAAGCTCGGCTGTTCTACCTGGAGCCAATGGATCTGGCTGGGGAGCTAGACTTCTTCACTGGGAAGGGTGGGGTGAGAGTGAGATCTGCTTTGCCAACCACCATGCGCCCAGAGCTCACCACATTCCTGTCTTTAGAAACACTCTAACTGAAGGGCCAGCATTCTGCCCCAAACCTTGAGACCCTCTCATTGACCAGTGAAAGGGGCATTAGCTTTATCCCGTCATATAAGGACCATTCTGAGGAGTCCACTCATCAATATGATTTAAAGTGGCTCAAGATGCCAAGGACATGATATGTCCTAGAAAAATGACAAGTTTGGATGATTAAATTTGTTAGGAAAATCCTGCCTATTACAGCTCCACTGGGCCTTGCGTTGCAGCAGTGGAAACAAGATCTGAGAACACAGTCATTCATAGCACTGCGGAGTCCAACGCGAGCTGACTGCAGGGTGGGGCATTACGGGTGCCTTCATCACAGCACTGTGTGTGAAGGGCTGAGCACCTTTCCTCCGTCTTACCATCCGAGACAATGAGACACAGGTGGAGTGGCCTCGAAATCGAGATAAAGGTGAACTTGGGGCGTCTTTAGTCAGGGTCCCACATGAACCACAAATGTGGAGGTCTTCACATGAGGATGAGAGTCAGGGATCAGAAATGGGATGACCAGGAAGTACTGGTCAGAGATGGCTGTGACTGGGGACAGAGTAATTGGGAGGACGATGAAGACTGGAAGGGTAGGGTGGATGTCGGGCTACCACATCATGAATTGCCATCGTCTGTTTCTCAGATTGGTCGTCATACCTTAATCAAATTGAATTCCAAGGTGATTCCTGGAACTATGGAGGTGTGGTCAGACACCACTGTGATCTTCCAGTCAGCCATACTGTTAATCACCAGCTATCTGATGACTCACAGTGTGGGGTATGTGGTGTTTCTGCCTGGACACCTATTTTGTGATTAACAATCTAATATTCTTTCTGTTATTTCATACTGCCATGTACCTGCCATGTATTGGCCTCTTCTGCCCTCAAAATGATATTTTAGGAATTTCAGGTAATAGGAACTATCCTACGAATTTCAGAAATGAAGAATGCTATCACTTACTTAAATGTTTAAGTTTATACATGAAGCCTTTTACAATTTTTGGAAGTCTATTATAGGTTGAAATTATGTCAAGTTGGTGAACTAGATAGTGCTAGGGTCCCAGATCATTCAAACCTTCCTATTAAAGGGAAAACTTAGCACCTGTGTGAGTGAGGAGGCATGGACAATATGCAGAGCTTCCACGGTGTGCTCAGGTTCTGGTTCTAGCAACGCTGTGACTGAGTATCAGATGAAATCACATCTCCATTTTAATTTGATGATTTGTGTACCCAAATTTGCATCTATTTTCCATAATACATTTTCAAGATAATGACTCTATTATATTAGAGTACATATATTATTGAGTGTTTATTTTGTTCCAGGTGCTTAGGATTCAAAAATGAATTAGAGCTCCTCCCTCATGTTGCTCACCATTTATCAGACAGAGCCCAAAGTCTCGTTCATGACTGAGAATGATTAAAAGTAATGTGTGCTGTAGTCAATAAAACTTAAAACACGGTAATGGTCAGTACAAACATTTATATATTCTAACTTCAATAGATTATATTTAACCAGTAAAACATGCTAAATGTCTGATATGTAATATGACTCTATAAAATACCTTGAAAAATCCATTAAAACATGGGTACTGTTCTTAAGATACTTGAATTTGCTTGGGGGAAGAGCAGTAAGTTTATAAAACCAAAGCCACAACAAGCAAGTAAAAAATAAATTAAATGGCAATAACTAAGAAAGAGGTCACGGTAGACTAAAACTCACTGCAGTGTCCCAGCAAGACTTATAAGTTTGGTAAGAGGGTTTTCTGGTGCCCGGCTATGGTGGGACAAGTGAGAAGGTATTGCTGCATGATGCCTGAGATCATGTGGGAGGCCTGGTTTGGTTCTGGTCCAAACTAATCAAGGTGGGTATGATGGCATGCACCTATGGTCCTAGCTAGCTGGGAGGCTGGGGTGAAACCTTTTCAAAAATACCCCTTTCTCTATATATCCTTCCTCTCCCTCTGGTGCTCTTTCTCTTTGATTGCTGAATGAATGCTATTATGTAAAAATGATTGTAAATTATGTTTTTTGACTATAAGAATTAAACCATTGTGCTCCTCAGTGACTGTGACATGATTTATTCTTCTAAAGCCAGAGTAATCGCTATAAAGTTTCATTTGGAAGAGATTAATATGGAATGACAACACTTCAAAAATGTTTCCATTAACATGTTATTCAAAACTGATAGTACTGGGCGGGTGTCACTCGTCCCAAAATGTTCCATTCTGCTGTAACCTAGCATGTTTTCTGTTTCCTACTTTCCTTCTCAAGCAGAGAAATTTTCTGATCAGTCGATTTCTGAAAAATATTATTAGAATTTTAAGAAATATTTCATATTATTTGGTAGGCAGGTCATTTAGAAAACTTACCTGTAACTTACTTCCAAAGGAGCATAAACTCAAATGGTATTTCCAACCTCTACAAATGCTTCCCAAAGAGAGGTGCAAGGACCCTGGGACCTTTCATCAAGCCCAAGGCCCTCTGCATTGTCTCCTGTCCTGTTCTAGAAAATCTCCCAGCTTGCATGACCGACAGCAATTGGAAGGGCATAATGTGCACATTTCTCTTCTGTAACTGTGAAGGAGAAATAGCCCCTCACAGCACCCTTGGCATTTCTGTTTCCCATTCAGCATTGTCTCTCTTCCAGAACAGGCACATTCAAGCTCCATGCTGGATTCAGCTTCCAAACGTTCATGACAGGGTGTGGTGTGGCCAACACACTCTGAAGCTGCCACTGCAGTTTGATGATGCATAATGTATTATGCAGCAGCCGGGCCGTGTTTTGCCCTGACTGGAGTGCCAATGGCTCAAAGACGAGTTTTGTTTTTTTATCTCCACCTCCCCTATTTTAAAGTGTAGGAGTTGTGGGCATCACACTGCCTGGCCGTGCTGTAGCTGCCGCTTCTCCACCAGCTATCACCCTCATGATAATGAAATGCTGCAATAATATTAGGGGTGTGTGGAGAAATCTATGGCCAATTTAGTCACTCAAGCAGTGCTCAAAATCTCTGGTTAGGGCTGCTATGGGAGGTAACTTGCCATAAGATGAGCTGCCTGGAACTCTGCAAAACGCATGCTTCAGTGCCTCCTGGAACAGTCCAGAGCTGTGCTTGCACTCACAGGGGAGAGGAAAGTGGGTAATGCAGATGCCAGGAGCCACAGATTTTCGGTTTTCAGTATAATGACTGATTTGATGGCTGTTTTACTTATTTTCCAAAGGTAATTTTGATTCTGTGTCTTCAAAAAGTCAATACCAAATACCCCTTTCATATGGTAGAAAGCCATTCTTGGCTCAATTGTGTAGAAGAATCTGCATCTATTTTTACCACAGAGAACTTAAAAAATAGAAAACGTATTACCTTTTTCTCTTTTTAAATTTTATTTTTTGAGAGTTTTTTTTTTTTTTGCTATAGGGCATGTACACTTGCCTGAAAGACAGAGAGAGACAGAGAGACAGAAAGTGAGAAATCACCTCCCGGGGGGATGGTCACACCACAATCCCTTCTCCTCCATTCTCCTCTCGGTATCTTGGGCATTATGGCACATGCACCCGGGGTCCAGGACTCGAACGATGGCCAACTACATGGGAGTCCAGCGTCGTAGCCATTATGATCTCTTAGATTTTTTTTAAAATTTTTGTTTTTATAAAGCAAAAATTGTGAAACGTTTGTTTTTCCCACAGAAAAATTTACATTATTGGGACCAGCAGTTGGCGTAATGGCTATGTCACCCTATAGCTGAAACTTCTCAAAAAAAAAAAAAAGAAAAAAAAAAGAAAAATTTACATTATTTTGTTTGTTAAATGATTCTTCACTTTTCCCCTCCCATTCATCCTCTCTCATACACCCTCTACCCCTCTACCACCCACTCTATATTTATTCTCTCTTTGATCGTATCTTCAGATCTTGCCATTTCTGCCATATAATGCAGACATTTGGTACGTATTGAGCTAAGCTATACAGTTTGTATCTTTCAAAGTTTGGCTCACTTAGCTTAATATTAAGTCCTTTATATTCATCCACTTTGAAGAAAATGGAAGGGCCTATTATTTCTTATGGCTGAGTAATATTCTGTAGTATACATGTGCCACATTTTTCAACCCAGTCATCAGTTTTGGGACACTTACATTGATTCCATGTACCACTAATTGTGAATAATGCTTCAATACACTTGAATGTGCAAGTGTCCTTCCAATTGAGTCATATGGTAATTCTATTTTCAAGTTTTTGAGGAACTTCCATATTATTTTCCACAGACGTTGTACTAATTTACACTCTCACCAACAGTGTTAAGAGGATTCCCTTTGCACCACAGCATCACCAGGGCTTGTCACTATTCATATTGTTTTTTTGATCCTATTCATTCTAATTAGTGTTAAATGGTATTTCATTGTGGTTGTCACTTAAATTTTCTTTATGACAAGAGACTTGAAAAATGTTTTCACACACCTTTTTTTTTTTTGGAGAGAGATAGGGGTTCATTTTTCAAATGGAAAGATATCCCATCTTCTTAGACTGGAATAATCAATTTAATCAAAATGTCAATTCTACTCAACTTAATTTACATATTCAACATGATTATAATCAAACTGCCAGTGACCTTCTTCACAGAAGTAGAAAAAACAATCATAAAATTTGTCTGGAATCATGAAAAACCCCAAATTCCAAGGCAATGTTGTGTAAGAAAAAAGTAGGAAGCATCTCACTACTTGACTTCAAAATATATTACAAAATGGTGATAATTAAAATAATATGGCAGGGCCAGCGGATGGCATATTGGTTTTATTGCTGGGCTGCCACATGGCTAACTGTGGTTCAAGTCATGAACCTGGTGACTTCAAAATCATGCAGGGCACATATGTGTGCATGTTGAAGATTCTGGGAGGAGAATGGAAGATAAGGGATTGCAGCACAGCCATTTCCCAGGGAACAATTTTTCACTTTTCCTCTCTGTCTCTATCTCTCTTCTGTCTGCTTCTTAAGAAACCAACAGTATGGTACTAGCATGAAAATAGGCAAATGGACCAATGGAACAGAATAGAGAATTTAGAAATAAGCCATACATTTATAAATTATAATATATATATATATATATATATATATATATATATATATGAGAAAGAAAAATGAGAAAGCACCAAGCACCTACTCCAGGGGAGATACCCATACCACAATCTTTTATCCTTCATTATCCTCATTTTCCTCTTGGAATTTGAGGCATCCACACATATGACTGGCATGTTTTTTTAAGCCACTGGGTCTGGGATTCAAACCATGCAGTTGATCATGTGGATACAGCTGCCTTCACCACACCGCAAGCTGGTCTGAAAACTGAATCATTAAGAATTCCTACACTGAAATTGATTATCTTGTTTACTTTACAACAACGATCCCCAATCTTCCCAGCACCAGGATCTGGCCTCATGGAAGACAATCACTTCATGGGTGGTGTGGGGGAGGAGCATATTGGTCCCAGGATGACCCAGGTGCACCTCATCCACCACAAACCCATTTCTACCACTACCATATTGCAATATATAATGGAACAATAACACAACAATAGGGTTTGTGTTCCCATGAAAGTCTAGTACCACAGCTGATTGGACAGGAGGTGGAGCCCAGGTGGCAATACCAGTGATGGAGAATGGCTGCAGATACAAAGCCTCACTAGCTCCCCCTGCTGCCCATCCCCCACTACACAGCCCCAGTACCAGCACTGGTCCAGGACCCAGTCCCCAACAGGTCATAGACTAGCACTGGTTTGTGGCTTGGGCTTGGTAACCTATGCTTTACAAGAGAGAGAATTCAAGACTTTAGAACTTCTGAACGATTAAAATAGCAACTTCTATTTTCATACTCCATCGAATTTCTCAAGTACCTCTCTAACATCCATTTCTTCACTCAGTAATGACATACAGACGATACTGTATTTTGTGCATAGTAAACATGAAGGGTATGCCCTCCCCTCTGGAAGCATGTGATTTAGGGGAGGCCAAACAGGCCATACAACAAAGTGTGATGAATTGTACACCTGAAGAGTAATTATGTATGGAACTATGGGAGCACATGAAAGCTATGCATAACTAAATCTGAGGCCCAGACTGGATGCAGGAGTGAAGTCACAGGAAGAGCAGTCTAGCAAAGGGGGGTGTACTGGAGGTCTTCTTCTCTCTTCCGGCCCTTAAAAGAGGATCTAGAACAGTGCTGTGGTGTATGCCTTCTCTCAGGAGCTGCTTTGTTCATCCTCCATCCATCCCTCTACATCCTGGGGCAGAAGACAAGTTGGTGGGAAAAGGCTAAATGGCCATGTTCCTCAGACTTGTTCACTCCTACTGGCAAAACCAGAAAGGCCTACCTGTGCACAGCAATCCTGTCCCAAGCTGCTCAGTGTGGGTGCGAATCTTATGGCTGGTGGAGTGCACATCTAGAGTTCCCAGTGAGTGCTTCAAAGTTGCTCCATCCTCCCTCAATTTTTTTTACTGTTATCCTTTTAGTTTAGAAGGCAGCTTCCCAGGATGGGAGAGGGTTGACATTAGCTTGGACCATTGAGCCCAAGGTTTGAGTTTCAGTCCATGTAGGGTTCTGGTTGTAGCTCTTCTATCTGCCTGTGAGGGAAAACAATCTCTTCATAGACAAGGATGGTAGATATCTAATTTTGTTTGAAGGCCAGGAAGGTGACATTGTCTTTTTATTGCCAGGGGCATGTTCACTTGTTGGGGGGGGGGGGGGAAACAACTCTTTTTCCTCCTCTCTTTTCTATCAAGATTGTGGGCACACACACACACACACACACACACACACGGTGACTTATCTCTCAAGTTGTCAGGGCCAGGATTTAAACTGCAGTTGATCTTGTAGGATCTGGGTCCTTAGCTCCTGTGCATTGGGGATAGCCAAGTCCCCAACTTTAATAGTGGTTTCACTAGTAATATTAGAGGAAATTTCTCCAAGTAAAGTGTCCACATATAATTTAACAATATTAGCCAACATTTACCCTAAATATCATGTATTTATCAAAGTGAATTTATACTGCTCTATGTTCTAACTATAAGTAAAACAGGCTGCTTTGAAAGCTTCTCTCCCATTCTCCATGCCCAGAAACAAGATGGCCACCACCCCCTGAGCAGAGCTGGGTCACCTGTACAGAGGATACTGGGCAGGTGGGGCAAATGAGGCCAGAGACGGGCACACTTATGAACAAAGCCTGTCCTCCAAATGCTTTGTACAAGAGAGTGTGCACAAAGGACCCTAAGAGACTGGCTATTTCCACAACAAATTTTAGCTTAGTTGTCCCTAGCTATCTGGAAAGGAGAATGGCAAAGTTGATATTGAGGACACAGGCAAGGGCCCAACCACGGGGTGCGCTAGGTCCTTCATGACAAGAACAATGAGAAGACAAGCAGCATTTGTAATGAGGGAATGGCACTGATTAAATTTTTGTTAAGGGAGATCTGTTCTCCTTTAAAAGTCATACAAATAAATGTAAGGAGATATTGTTATTCACATTTTCAGATGAAAAATTGAGGGTCCTGCTCAAGATCATGGAATTAGGAAGTTAGGAAGTAACAGATGCAGGACAAAATTAGATTTCCTCATTTCCAGGCCAATATTAACATTCCATCAGCTTCACACTCACAAATCCAAACCATTTCACTTCCAATTCATAATCCTTTAATAACCTATTTAAAAGTGCATTTTAAAAGACTCTTCTTCAGTTGTTAATGACAGTTCTGCCATGTTTTAGTTTGTTTGTGCTGTCATAACAAAAATACTGGCTGTGTAATTTACAAATGACAGAAATGTATTTCTTACAGTTACGGAGGCTGAGACTCCAAGATCAAGGTGCCAGCATATTGATGTCTAAGGAAGGCTGCTCTGTACTTCCAACAGGGTGCCCTGCTCCTGCATCCTCTGAGAAGAGGAACACTGGGTCCTCACAAGGTAGAGAGCAAAAGGGCGAAAGGGAATGAAAACCTTGTGAAGCCTCTTTTATAAGGATCTTTAATCTCATTCTTAGGAAGGAGCCTTCATGACCCAGTCACCTCTTAAAGGCCCCACCTCTTAATACCATCACATTGACATTAAACTTTAACACATGAATTTTGGAGGGGACGCTTTCAAACTATAGAAGATAATAAAGTGATATTGAGTTTTTCCCTGTAGTGACATTGCTAATATCATTTGTTAATTGAGGAAAAACAGCTTTGCCACTTTTTTGACCTTTTTATATGCAGATTAGATCATTTTAAATTTTAAGATAGTTATCATAATATACTAGACTACAGAGTATTAGCTATAAACCAAAAGTAATGTTTGATCTTTTTCTCTTTGTGAAATTTGATCATAAGATCAACTTATGGTAAAGAGTTAATAGGCATTCCTTTTTGGAGTTACTTTATTTTGTTGAGGAAAAATCAGTTAAATTTAAAATTCTGTGGAGAAATTCACTTATTATGGAAAGAAGAAATCTGCTGAACTGCCCAAAAATAACTCAAGCAGTTAACATTCCCCAGCTTGCCTACACTATTGATACAGTTAGTTTACCACTTTGATTCCATCTGCCAGATATACCTGGTTTCAGATGGGGTGGTATTTGCTAGCTGAATTAATGAAGAATAAGATCTTTAAAAAAAAAAAAATCCATTGGGTGCACTATTTAACCAAGGTTGTTTTGTATATTAATGCATCCTTAACGTTGCTTTTAAGCATAACATACAGAACTAAATTAATCAATTAATGTAGAGCTCATAGGATAGATCAACCCCATAGTGCCTAACACGATCTAATGAAACAAAATATGAATTTTTTAGGTTCCCTTTTCATATAAGCTCAATAAGATTCAAGAGTGACAATTATTTTGATGAAGACAAAATAATTTGCTAGTAAATCTTTTGGACTAGCTCTTTATTCTTTGATTCAACACATGGCTTTAAGGGTCAGTTAATCATTTTGAGTGCTTTAGTAATTTTTCCCATACAAAATTTCTTTGAACTGTTGAGTCCTGTCTTAAATCCTCTTGGAAGGAGATTTCTATCTGAATTCCCTGGTAAGGACTGGACTTCGTTGTTAGACATGCTGGGGCTCAAATCAAGCGAGGCAGTTGCCAGGTATGGGGTTTTGGGCAGGTAAACACATATAAGTGAGTGTTCTCCTCTATAATTGGAGATGATAACAGTTACGTCACAGGATCATTGGGAGGATTAATTCTGTTAAGTAAGTATAAAGACGTTTTACTCAAAGAGCTACCCACAAAATATATGGTGTCCTCCCTTGTTATCCAGGACCCATGGATACCAAGGCCTGTAGGTGGTCTAGACCCTGATGTAAAATGTCACAGTGTTTGCTTGTGACCTACACATGTATCCTCCCATATTCTCTCTAGACTTTTTGTAATATCCAATAATACAGTTTAATTCCATGTAAATAGTTGTTTTACTGTATTGTTCAGGGAATAATGACAAGGAAAAAAGCCTGTATATATATATGTTCACTACAGATGTGACTTATTATTATTTTTTTAAATATTTTCAATCACTAGTTGGTTGAATCTCTGGGTGTGGAACCAGAGGAACTGGGGGGCCAGCCTACAGAGTAGATGACTAAGCACTCAGAGAAGGCAGTTAACCAGAAGGGGTGATTATCTTAAATCTGTGCAAATGCAAATACTCTGTTTTTATGATGCTGTGTTTATGAGTTGGGGGTGGGGGAGACCGGGAGTAAGGCATTGGTAAAGTCTTTCCAACCCTCTTCTAGACTCTAAACTATTCTGGCTCCTGAACCCAGAGTTACAATATATCGGGTCATCTAGAAAGTCCTGACATATTATTCTATGCAAAAATGTGTCATGACTTTTACGACAGCCCAATAGTAACATATCTTTGTACAAATTTGAATATCGTTTGGATAGATGTGCAGTTGCAAATAAGATAAACTGTTATAGTGTCACTATTTTAGATTAATTGAAAAGGACACAGCTTTTAGATGAATAACCCTGATTCATGAACAAAGAACAATCTATACTTGATAGAAAGTCACATACAATTCAGAGCATACTGTGGAGGAAGGTCACAAAGCAGTCAGCGACCCCTGTCTGATGTGACATGCATCAACCTAAACAGGTAAACTGAGGTAAAATATGCAAAGCAAATGGAGTTTATTTGGGCATAAACTTGAGATTGCACCCGGCAGGCAGCCCAGGTGTTCATTATTCAGGTTGCTCAAATGTGCTCATCTAGGTATCACAATTCCCAGACAGATTTTAAAGGCAAAAAAGAAATAGGTGGGGGGAGTGGGGAAGAGAGGTTATACCAGTTGTTTGGGGACAATCATTCTTGGCTATGAGAATTAATAATGAGGGTTGTGTCAGTCCAAGTTTGGAATGGCAGCCTCTGGGCAAATGTCTTTGAAGAAGTAGTCCTTGTGCCAGGTTGCAGTGCTCTTTGAGCAAGGTTGTGGTTCTGAAAGGATCTGTAAATAACAGTGCTTTAAGTAACATTCACACTAGCCTGAGGAAACACTTCATCCCCAACTCAGTTTAGTCAGGGTTGACACAAATGACTCCATTTTGATTTTGACTGAATTTCACAGATGGTTGATACCAAGACTGAACTTGAACGTTTTAAAGATAATGATCACCCCTCCTCCTTGCCCACAGGATATAGGAATCAGCAATTACAGCAGAAAAAAAAAATGAAGGTAAAGTATTATTTTTATTCACTTTAAACACATAACATGAATATTATTAAGTATCTAACAGATAGATGGCATCTGTGCAGGTTATGATAGATGTTGGGTTAGACATAGGAGAACCAAATCTGAGAGGCCATTATTCACAAGAAGAAAGAGTGGAGTTCGAAGATGTTTGCAAGCAAAGCACAGAAGTATTCCTTGTATGCAATATGGTTCTAAAACTTTGCTGTGTTTAAGAAAAACCTGGGCCTAGTCCAGCTTCTGGGCATCAGAATCTATCGGCCTTGCTACCTTGACAAGGTTGAAAAGGCTACTGAGAGAATGCATTGTGGTAGCTGGTGTAAAATCCCTTGTTAATACAATACTACACAAACATTAAGGGTTAGCAATGTGCCTCTTCAGGGCCAAGGAAAATAAACAAACTCAGTAGCAATGGAATGAGCATGGAAACTGGAAACCACTCTGGTATCAGTTCATCTGTTCCTTTACTTACTCATTTATGTTTTCTTTTTTTGGAGAGGTTTTTTGTTTGTTTGTTTGTTTGTTTGTTTGTTTTTGTTATAGGGCGTGTGCGCTCGCCAGAAAGACAGAGAGAGACAGAAAGCGAGAAATCACTCCCCAGGGGGGGTGGCCATGCCGCAATCCCTTCTCCTCCATTCTCTTCTTGGGATCTTGGGCACGCATGCACACACGCCCAGCTTGAGTTTAAGCCACCGGGTCTGGGACTCGAACTGTGGTCGACTACATGGGAGTCCAGTGACATAGCCATTACACTAACTGCTGGTCCCTAATTTATGTTTTCTTCAAAAATATTTATTGAGTGTCTATTATGTTGCTCCTGACATGATTCTTGTGCAGAGAACCTAAACATGAACTAAAAAAATGACATCGCTGGTGTCATAGAGCATACATTTTAACAGAGGAGATGACCCACACCAAGAAACAAGTTTGTGACATCAAATGGTGATGAATTCTAGGGGTTAATTCTGAGGAAGGGGTATTTGAACAAAGATCTAAATGAAGGGTAAAGAAGCCATTTAAATATCCACGCTGAGTGGCCACAGCAAGGCAAAGACATTGAGGCAGGAATTTGCTGTATGTATTTGAGGATCATCAAGAAAGTCCACAGAATTGCAGGAGGAGCTATGGTGCTGAGGCACCAGTCCCAGGCAATGTCTAGGGAGAGGCTTCATAGCTTGTTAAACCTTTGGAGCATGGTCTTCAGTGATCTGATTTAATTATACAAAGCTCGTGCTGCTCCTGGATGGAGGACAAGCCCAACTGAGTCAGAGAGGTCAATATGGAGTTCATTACAACAGTAAGGTTGCTGGTGGGCAGGGGGTAAGAACATGCTGGGTTCAGGATGGCTTTGGAAATAACTGTAGACTCAACTATTCTGCTTTGAAGGACTTCATTCCTGTTCAAATAAAAAATCCTGAACTGTGTGTACAAAAATCCTAGATTCTGCAGATCTTGGGCATTCAAGGTGGCCAATGTTGAAGGCAGCCAGCGAGGTGACACGTGATACAGAAATCGATGGGATGTGTGAGTCCAGGAGATAGCACATTCTTCTCGGGGGTTGAATTGGATCACTGGAACATCAAGATTTGCTCCACCATCACTGATTTTCTGGTGTGTGTTTGTATGCACATGAGTGTGCCGTTACACATCCTACCTAGGAACAAATTTTACTCAGTGACCAATTTAATTAGGAATTCAGGCTAAATGCAAGCATTGTCTTAAGCTTATTACCTGTAATCTCATTTATTATCACAAGAACCAAAGACTGTTATTATTATCCCTTTTCAGAAATGAGAAAACGTGAACTCTGAAGTTCTTAAGATCTTACCTGAAGTTTCAAAGCTAATAACTGAAATAATAAATTTTTCCCTCACAGGTTGAGTAATATCCCTTCTGATTTATTATTTCATTTATACTTTCCGTGTTACTGCATCCAATTTTTTTAGATTTCTTTTAATGAGAGCAATTTATGTGAAAGCCATAGACAGGCATTTGCAGCAGATCCTGTAGGAAACCATTTCCATCTTTTTTCTCCCTAGCTTCCCTCTCTTCTAGAGGTAGGGACGCACAATGTCTGAGTGTCTAGTTTTGAGCTGTCAAGAGCTGCATGAGATGACTGCCTTCCATAAGATATAAGTAGAAATCACTGGAAAGGCTCCCTTCCTTAAATGAAATGCAAAGCCTGCAAAGAAGAAAGCTTTTGCAAACTCCCCCTCTACCTTCTGATGCCTCGAGGCACAGTAGCTGCCTTATCCCTAAGAGAACAAAAGTCACACAGCAAAGAGCACAGGAAGAGAAGAGGGGAAACCCCCTGTACTGCTGTCTGTGCATTGGGAGTATCATGATATTTTTGTTGCCATCAACCTTACTTAATTCTTTTTGGTTAAAGGTTTTGCCATAGGGAACATGCACTCAATGTAGAGAGACAGAGAAAAGGAAAGAGAGAAATCATTCCCCCATAGGGATGACCACACCACAATCCCTTCTCTTGGGATTTTGGGCATGCATGTACACATGCCCAGAGTGTCTTAAGCCACCAAATCTAGGACTTGAAACGCAGTTTACCTTGTGGGAGTCCATTACCTCAAGCAGTACACCACCTGCTGGCCCCATCCTTATCTAATTCTAGACTTAGTGCTCAGTGAAGAAATAACCCCTTCGCATGCTCTTCTGGAGCTCCTATGTAAATACAGATGGTCCCTGACTTTGACAATTTGACATAGGATTTTTTTTACTTTACCATAGTGCAAAAGTGATGAGCGTTCAGAAGAAACTATACTCTGAAAGCTGCATTTTGCTCTTATTTCAAGCTAGTGATAGGTGACTGATTCTCTTGCCATGCTGGGCAAGATCGCTGCAGTCCCAGCTGGTCACATGGTCTAGGGCAGATAACTGTGTTGCCAGCAATTCTTGGATGTTGTGTGTTGTGTTCTCGCACCTTATCATGCCTACAAAATGCCCGAATTATAGTGTCTTTAACTTAAGATATTTTCAGTTTAGGATTGATCTACACGTTTAACCCCATCGTAATTCGAAGAGCATGCATAGCCATTCTTCAGGAGTGATCACTTTTTAACTGATTTACTCTCCCAGGTGTAAGATGAACGTGTACATGCCTTCTTATGCTTTTTTCTGTATTTTCTAGTCTTAGTGTTTCGAGGAGTCTTATAGCCACATAACTCAACAATTGAGGAAACCAAGGCTCAGAGGGGAGAGGCTTGAAGAAGCGATATTAAATGTAATCGCCACTGGAGGTGAGTCCCCTGTTTTCTCCTCTAAGCCTAGCTGCCATGCCCATCTGAGAAGCAGGACAGTCAGCACTGCCAGTGTTGGTGAGGACGGTGGAGCATTGGAGCTGGCGTCAAGGTGTGGATAGGAGCTGCTGGGGAAGCCGAGTACCCACAGATGTATTGTCCTGTAGTGAACACTGTGCTGGGCAGGGACGGAGGGGTAGGGCATCTCTCACTGCACGTGAAAGAGAGCACACGTCTGCCACTTTTAATTCCTTATGATTAGAAAAGGGACAAGGGAAAGATCTAAGAGTGGTATTTGCAAGATAAAGTGGTGGAGTGGTTACTCCCATAGGAACAGTGTAGAGACTGTCAAAAAAGAATTTAAATAGCAAATCAAAGATCTGTATTCTGGAAGAGGATGCTCGGCATGAGTGTCTCTGTGTGTTTATGCACACGAGAGAGAGAGCAAGAGAGAGAGAGAGAGAGCGAGAGAGAGAGAGAGTAAGAGAGAGGGGGAGATAGAGAACAGCAGACAGCGGGGCTGAGGATGGGAAAGACACAAGAGGTCAAGGTGAGGAAGAGAGCACAAAGTCAGAACTGGAAACAAGTATGCACTCCCTGTGAGGAAGTGGAGAAAAGCCACGTGGGGTAGATGTTACCCATCGTTCCATGCCCTGTAATCATGTGTCCTCCCCAGAAAAGAATCCGATGTGCCTGCCTATGGCCGAGTGGCCTGAAGTGTCCCCCTGGGGAAGGAATATGGGTGGCTACTTCCCAGCAAGTGGTGAGCTGCCAGGAGAGCAGAACAGCCTGACAGAGCAGATGGGGCTGCTCCTTCATAGAGGGGAGAAGCAGGGAGGAAAGGGCCAGGACGGGGCTGTGGAACCATAGTAGGACTGCAGTCAGTGTGTACCTGGAGCTGGAAATGAGCCTTGGCTGTTAGCAATCACAGAGGTTAGGGGGTAGGATAGGGAATTGTTTGCTATGGAAACAAAGGTTAGCAAAATCTCACCAAATCACAACATATTAAAATCTTGCACATCCTTCTGTTGATATTGTCCAATAATCCAACCAAGTAAAAGCAGAGGTATGAGAGGACACACCATGTAGTGAGTGTGGCATAAATGAGCCCAGACTTTCCAGGAAAAGTGAAAGAGGTGGGGGAGACCATCACCACCAACCTGGCAGTCCCAGAGGCCAGGGGAGGGTGTGTCTCAGAGCCTTAGGGCTGCCTGGTTGGATATCTGCACCCTTTACTTCTCTATATCCAGCATGCATCCCCCTCCACCCTACCCCCAGGCCTCCCAATCTATCCTCAAATTTAAACTGGAATAAAATCCCTGAACCAGCAATGCAGGGAAGATCAAGTAAATCACTCCTACAAACCACAAGTAGCTCAAAAGAAAGTCTGTATAAATACTGGCTCTAATTATAACATTAATATGGCTGGGATCATGAAGGCAGAGACAACCGACATATGGCAAAAGTTGCAGGCCCCAGAGCTGCGGATGAGGAATGCTTTCTGAAAGAGAAAGCAGGTTGCCCAGGGAAACCAGGCGGGACTCTGAGCTGCTGAAGGTGAGCTTGCCCCAGGGCTGGACTTAGGCAGGGCCACTGGGGTGGGCACACTGAAAATCCTACCTCTGTGCATTTGCACAGCACGCAGCAGGGGCAGGCGCTGTGGTCAGGTACAGGGAGTGACAGGGCGGCCCTCGAGGCCTGGAGAGCCTGGAACACAGAGAGGGAGCAATCCAGATTCACACCGTGGAAAGAAGGCTGCACTTTGAGAGGCTCGAGCAGCCAGTCATCGTCTGTGGGAGCCCAGAGAAGGTATCCCGTGATGTGGCTGCCAGCATCATGCACACATGGGGACAGCAGAGAGGAGGGAAGGCGCTGCACCGAGCGACCTGTTCTTGGTCTGCAGGGTCAGCTCATGATGTGGGGCGCAAGGCCGCTCCAAACACCAGTCCTAGCGTCTGGACAAACAGGCCTTTGTCTTTTCTCCCAGGACCCGCAATCGTCTGATCATAGAGGGGTCACAGAAGAGGCCTCAGTTCTTTTCCAAAGTCACATGGCTCCCTCAACCAGGATTTGGCAAATGTTAGAAGCTTCTCCTAGCCACCTCCTTAAGAGGCTGGTCCTGCACCTGCAGCTGCAGCAGGGCCTGAGGGAGAGTTGGAGGGAGGTGCAGACACAGGGACCAAGGCTCGAACTAGGGCGTCTCTTCTGAGGCTGTTTCACCACTGAATCCGGTCTATCATCCAGGCCCATAACCTGTCCTTGAGAAATGAAGGTTTCTTTTTAAGCAATGAATTATAATTCTGTGCCTTTCACGATAGAAAAATCATGTTTAAATGATAATATTCAGTGCTTAAAAGATAGCATGGAACATTAGTTCTTTTGTGCTCTTCAGAAGGCAATGCAATTACACAACGTCTCTATAAAGTAGGTGGTGTGTGTGTGCATGTGTGTGTGCATGCATGTTCAGAGAATGTACATAGTACATTCTATGTAGCTGCACTTCTAGTAATCAATGACAAGCCATGGTGATAGTGGCCAAGTGTGTGTCCCAGGATGCAAAGATATTCACTACGAGTGTACATGGTGCAATGCAGGGACCATGCACGTTCAACCACTGCAGAATGGTTACGCCTGTTATGGTAGCAGAGCAGATTATGTAAGCTTCATTTTGAATAACGGGGTGCTAATTTATTACTAAAATGTCATGTGGAGAGAGGTGCAAGCTACAGATCCTTGTGGCTGAGATAAGCTTGCCACAATGTTAATAATGTTGTCTCTGGCTTATAAGATTTTATGTGATTTTCTTTGTATTTTTCTTTCCTATTTTCCAATTTCCTACAATGAGCCTGTGCTATTAGAAGTCACTTAGAAAATCATTGTGAAGAAAAGGGGAAGAAAGTCCCTGAAGCTTGAAGAACTGGCCTTGGAGGGGGGAGGAGAGAGATGCTTTGGGCAGGGTCAGAGGGTCTATAGTGAGGTCTGAGGTGTAGAGTCTTGGGATTCTTTCTGGTCCTGTGCCCCTTGGTGAGACAGTGAGCAGGCTCCTTTTTCTCTTTCAGTGGGCATTTACTATTTATTGTTATTATTAATTAGTTATTACCACTTAGAATTTTCTAGGTACTGACTGTTTCAATAGGCCTTGATTACTATGTGCCAAGTAAATGACTTCTCACCTTCCAACAAGAGAAACCCAGACATTGTACCTGGTCAATATCATATCTAAAAATTAGACCCTATGTGCGTGCGGGATGTGCGCGTGCTATTCTTGGTCATCTTGGTTGGGAAGTGACATCACACATCACATGTCACACGTTGCCTGTGAAGTTTAGCTGTCCTGGGTTAGGTTCTCAAGAACCAGAGCTGCCTCTGGGACAAGCCACTCCTGGAAGGCACCCATCACTTGAGCTGTTAGACACTTCTTCTACAGACCCACCCAGCCACCTTCCCCTGAGTGCCCCCACCCCTACATGCACACACACACACACACACACACACACGCGTGCATACACACACACATACAGGGACAGACGTCCTGAGCTGACGCTGACAGGCTCTCTGGCTACGCTCCCTCAGCCATCAGCTGCTGTTTATTTCTTCGCCTCCTCATTTGGCTCCTGGGAGGATGTTTCAGCAGACTTTTGAGAGAGAAAGAGAAAAAATACAATAGCTCATTAAGCTAATGACCCTTAGTCAGGCTGGCAGCAGTGAACGCAGGCAGGGACAATCCAGCGCTCTCCTCTGCGCCATTTCCTGCAGAGGGCTCTTCTTTCCCGCTCCTTCTGTTGCTCTGACTGAGGAGAATAGAGAAGGCAGCCTACCTGCGTTTGGGGAAGAAATTTTAGCTCATCTGTCTTCCCCCGAGAAGAGACCACCCCTGGGAAACAGCTGCAATAAAGGAGTTGTGAGTAGCATGAGAATAAACGGTGGTGACCATGGAGCCTCCTGTGTGTGACGCTTCTCCATTTAGAAATCCTGTCTACTCCCAGGGCTTACTAATCCTCAAGCCCCTTCTGAGTGGTTGTGCTGGTGTTCATATTTCTAGGAAGGGCTGGGAAAAGTTAAGGGACTAGATAAACATCTGGATCCTAGGAAAGATTTATGTTAAGCTCAAACTTAAGGTTTTGATCAAATATGTTTTCCTTGAAATGATCAGAGTTCAACCTGTGACTTTCGTGTGACGATTCCTTTGTAGTCTGTTTTTAGGTCATTTTCAGAGATCTGTGCTCCTTCTCCCCATATCTTAGCCCTCCCCCCGAGGCCCCCACTGTCCTGCACAGTCTGCACTCCTTCCACTCCTACAGCCCTTTGTTTCTTCACTCCAAACAAGGTGACTGTGGGTGGAGAGAGGGCCGGTGGGAGCCCCATCTCCAAGGCATTCCCCACTGGTCCTCATGGGGATCCTGCACTTTGCTGGAGGGTAGGGCTCACCCAGACAGTTTCAGGACACTTCCAGCCGACCGAGAAACACACAGACACTCACTCTCTCTCTCTCTCTCTCTCACACACACACACACACACACACACACACACACACACACACACACTTGTTTTAATCTTCTGTCTTCAGAAAATGTGAGGGAACTCCAGAGGATTTACATATTTTAAAAAAGAAAATATAAAAAAAAGTTATAAGTTAAATCTTGAAAAATGCACAGCAGAAGGAGAGGTTAGCACACAAATATTGAGAAGCCTATGTAATTGTTCTGTTTAACAGCAAGTTCACTTCTGAGTTTCCTTTCAATCAAACCAAAAACAGGAAATGTGTGGGACCAGCAGATACCATATGGTTACAGCGCTGGACTCCGACGTAGTCAGCCATGGTTTGAGTCCCAGACCCGGTGACTTAAACCTCATGCCAGGAGCATGTGTGTGCTTGCCCAAGATCCTGAGAGAGGGATGGAGGAGAAGGGATTGCAGCATGGTCATTCCCCTGGGGGGTGGGGGAGAATGAATTTTTGCTTTCTGTCTCTCTGTCTCTCTTGCAAGTACATGGTACTCTATAGCAAAAATCTCTCTATCACAAAAAAAAAAAAGAAAAAGAAAAAAGGAAACCTGTTCCTTACTTTAATCACTTGTCTAATAATGATGGCTATTTATTGAATAGAACCTAGCTTGTAGCTAGCTCTACGCTCTGCAAGTGTTTTTACTCATTTGATCTATAACACTACTCCATAGGAAAAGAGACTGTTAGCAATGCCACATACACATGAGGAAATTGAGGCAGAGTCATAAGCAACTTATTCACAGATGTATAGATCTAAGAGCTAGTGTTGGCATACAGTTAATGTACTCAGACTTCATAAGTGGTTTCTAATTTCTGTGCAAAACGTACTAAAGAGGAAAAAGATACTTCTTTAATGAAAGCAGCATACTCTCTAGCATGGGAACTTGAAAATGATTCCTTTATGTAGAGATGAAGTCTTACCATGAACAGCGTCTCCAGTAATGTCTCCCTGTGTACTAATTCTAAGGTACTAATGGCTGTCATTGAAAGTTGAGGGTACAGTTTGACACAGATGGATATTTCACATAGTAATAGACCTGAAGGCTAATGTGTAAACATTACTGGAAAAAAGTTAGACTTTAAAGATTTCAACAACTTAGGACCAGCAGTTGGCATATGGCTATGTCTCTGGACTCCCATGTAGTCGACCACAGTTTGAGTCTTGGACTCAGTAGCTTAAAATCACTGGGCACGTATGCGTGCGTGTCCAAGATTCTGAGAGGAGAATAATGAAGAAGGGATTGCGGCGTGGCCATCCCCCTTGGGGGGTGACTTCTCGCTTTCTATCTCTCTGTCCCTCTCTTTCTTTCTGGTGAGTACATGCACCCTGTAGCAAAAAAAAAAAAAAAAAAAAATCAAGAAATTACAGAACTATCTCATTCTCTAACTCTGGGCTGTTCAAAGTCTTTAGAAAGTAAAGTGAGGGACTAGCCTTGTGTAGAGGGGAGAACGACATGTTTCCTCACCCTGTACTATGCACGGCCTGGGCCAACCTTGCTCTCACTCGTGCTGTATACTCATGCACTGTACATGAGTGACTGCTGCTCGCAGTCCTGCCTCCCAGTGACATCTCCAAATCACAACTGAATATTACGTGTGACTTGTCAAAGCCATAAAACTGGAACCTACCATACTACACAGAAAGGGAGTGTTAGAGGCAGATCAGATTTTCGAACTACTCACCATCTGCTTGGCTGAGAGCTAATCAAGAGGACGGATTTCCTGGGAGGTGTGGCAGGAACCCAAGTATCGATAAATACTAAGAATCAGATGATCAACTCTGAACTCTTAAAGTAACACAGTTTCCTGACGGCTCCTCTGAAATATTTTCAATAGGCATTTTTGAGATATATAATTGTTCTGTGTTTAAGAGTATTTGGAATGAGAGTTTAATAGTCATCTTTAGAGACAGAGAAGCCATTTATTTTGTTAGAAGCTAGATGATGGTGAGTGGGGAGCCAGGAAGCATCCCCTGTACTTCCTCCTGTGAGGAATGGCTGTGCTGCTATCCCCTCTTCTCCAGCACCCTCTTTTCTGGACTATGGACCTATACAGTACACACTCAGCATGTTTCTCAGGCTGCCAGGTCTGGGACTTGAGTCACACAGTCAAACACGTGGGATCCAGCCTCCTTAATCACCAAACCACACTTGGGCATTATAAAAAAAAAAAAAAATCATGAGTAATATTTTGTTAGAGAATTCTGGTCTTGCATTTCACTTCTAGAAATTTCTGGCTAATCTGTACCTTCAATCTCATTTATAAATTTTAGAATCAGTTACAAAGCTTTTTTTTTTAGAATGAAGGAGTTTATTTTGGTAACCCATTACAGTGAGACAGTCAGCAAACACTGTCAACCTGTCTCAAAAACCTCAACATTTGCTCCATATTTAGAGGTACAAGGTACAAACAGGTGTAAATCATTTCTCACTATACACAATCAGACTTCGTTGCTTTTCCCTGAGTAATTTTGTGATTCCTTCAAATGTCCATCCCTTGTTTCTCATCTGACCATTCTTCAAACAGATCTCCCCATGACTCAACACTTGGTCAGAGTGTTCTCAGTAGAGAACTCTTAATTGTAGAAGGGCTGTAGTCCTGCTGGTTTGTTTCTATTAAGATCCTATAAAATACGTGTATAGTATAAAGTATAAATTGTGAATAATTCATAAGAAGCAAAAGGATATTGAAGTCTACGAACTCTGAGATCATCGCATTCTCTGGTTATCACTTCATGTGTCTCTTAACATGACTCCATGTAATTTGACATGAACAGCATTGTGTCACGTAGCATGTTTTTAATGCCATGAAATCTTCTGTTGTGATCATCATGGGTGTGTCATTGGATTTATGACCAATTGGAAAAAGATTGACATCCTCAAGAATAGTTCCACCTACAATCTTGGTATATTAGTCTGTTTATTCAGAATTCAGATGTCTTTCTGAATAATCTTTCTTAATAGCATTTGGCATTTTTTAATAAAGTTGATACATATTTTTCTTCCATTTATTTCTCAAAGATAGCTTGATTGCTATTATGAAAGTTACCTTTAATCTAGTATAAATTCTAATTAGCTATGAATTGTTGATTCGGGCACTGCTAAGTTTTAGATATGGCTTATTATTTAATAAATCTACTAAATATTCCTTTTTAGGGGCCAGCAGATGGTGTGATGGTTAAGGATGCTGGACTCCTATGTGGCCAACCATGGTTCAAGTCCCGGACATGGCTGTTTGCTTTCTCACTTTCTCTTTCTCTTGCTCTCCCTCACTCTGTCCCTCTCTGTTCAGATTAAAATAAAGTTTAATAAAATATTTTTTAAAAAAAATTTATTTTTAGTTATAATAGTTTGTATATTATCTTGAATTTTCCAAGTAGAAAACAATTTTATCTGTAAATTATTGTAATTTTATCTTTTCTAATAGCACATACATATTTTTCTTGTTCAATTGCATTGTATAAGAATATTGAGTAGTAGCAATGCTACCAGTGTCTATTACTGGCTTCTAATTTGAAAATGAATGGTTCTAAAATATTTTCATTTTCTGTGAAAATTTATCTGTACTTTGAATAGTTACGCTTTATCAGATTTTGTTTCGCTCTGTTCTGTTTTTACTAACACATTTATAACAATGCCTCCCCCCCCCCATAAACCAAATCTGTGTGATCTCTGGTCTATGTGGGGTCCTTATTTACAAAGAACATGCATCATCTTTGTAAATAAGGATCCCAAACCACATCATCATCTGGTGTTGTCTAGGTAGAGATGGTTTCTCTAAAGCCAGTGTACCCTGTTTAAAAAGCCTATCCTCAAACTACCTTTCTAGCTATCTCCTTACATCACCTCAAATCCTTTTTATTGCTTTCCTGTAATTTATTACTGACATTTTTTACTTCCATAAAGTTCTGTCAAAGGCCAGAATTTTCCTATGTGGCCAACCATGGTTCAAGTCCCGGACATGGCTGTTTGCTTTCTCACTTTCTCTTTCTCTTGCTCTCCCTCACTCTGTCCCTCTCTGTTCAGATTAAAATAAAGTTTAATAAAATATTTTTTAAAAAAAATTTATTTTTAGTTATAATAGTTTGTATATTATCTTGAATTTTCCAAGTAGAAAACAATTTTATCTGTAAATTATTGTAATTTTATCTTTTCTAATAGCACATACATATTTTTCTTGTTCAATTGCATTGTATAAGAATATTGAGTAGTAGCAATGCTACCAGTGTCTATTACTGGCTTCTAATTTGAAAATGAATGGTTCTAAAATATTTTCATTTTCTGTGAAAATTTATCTGTACTTTGAATAGTTACGCTTTATCAGATTTTGTTTCGCTCTGTTCTGTTTTTACTAACACATTTATAACAATGCCTCCCCCCCCCCATAAACCAAATCTGTGTGATCTCTGGTCTATGTGGGGTCCTTATTTACAAAGAACATGCATCATCTTTGTAAATAAGGATCCCAAACCACATCATCATCTGGTGTTGTCTAGGTAGAGATGGTTTCTCTAAAGCCAGTGTACCCTGTTTAAAAAGCCTATCCTCAAACTACCTTTCTAGCTATCTCCTTACATCACCTCAAATCCTTTTTATTGCTTTCCTGTAATTTATTACTGACATTTTTTACTTCCATAAAGTTCTGTCAAAGGCCAGAATTTGAATTGTGCTTAGCCATGTAGGATACAGCTCCCTTAAACACTTTACCAGATTAAATTCTTAAATTTTTAACAATGCTTTATTACTCAGCACTCAACTTAATAACCTGGAATTACATACCTTTTACAGAGATAAGAGAGATGCTTATCACTTAGTTATATTCTAGCATAAACCAAGGTATACAAGTATACAAAAGGGAAAAACAAAAAAATGAGATACTTACTGTTACAGAGTAAGGTACAAGGTGATCATGTTTATATATACACACACACACACATACACACACATATATATATATATATATATATATAATTGACAATATAGTTTCTATTCTTCCTAAATACTGAATGTTGAAACACTTCACTGCTTTTTTTTTGTTTTGTTTTATGCTAGAGGGCATGTGCGCCCACCAGAGAAAGAGTGGGGGGGTAGAGAAAGGGAGAAAGCACCTCTGATGGGGAATGGTCACGCCATACTCCCTCCTCCTCCATTCCTCCCTCCTTTATGGATTTTGAGCACACAAGCACACATCCCCAGAATGTTTTCCAAGTCACAGATTCTGAAACTTGAACCACGTGGTCCGCTATGTGAAACCCAGCCACGTTAACCACCACCCCACGGGCTGACCTGAGAGCTTGTGCTCAAGTACTTTCCTTCTCTGCTGGCTTCTGTCACACTCTTTATAGGTGTGATCTCATTTTGAGTACCAGACCTAGACTAGATGCCAGTGAACAGTTTCTATCTTGATTGTCATAAAGCCACTGACTCCTGGTACTTCAGCTCGCATGCCTCACAGATATCTCGACGTAAATGTCAAAAGCAGAACCCTGGGCCCTCATTCCCATCCCCAATTCTGCATATGCACCAGCTTCTCTTGGTAAACAGCTTCACCATCAAGTAGTTGCTCAAGACAGAAACCTAGGAGTGGTATTTGATTTCTGTCTTCTTCTCATCTTTAAGTTGTCCCATCTATCAGTGAGTTAATTAGATTTTTACCTCTAATATATGTCTCGAAATGATTTACTCGTCTCAATTTTCTATCACACCATTGAGGTTGATAATCTTAGCAAAACATTCCTACTGTAATCAGAAGATGAGTAAGATACCCTCTATCCCCGAAGTCATAGAAAAACATTTTTAAATTATAGACATATAACACATTAAACAGAAATAAAAAATATTAAGTTTGTGTCACTTCTGCGAAATTATCTTTTTTTCAGAGTAATTTACTCAGAAAATAACCATAAGGGAAGAAACTAAAAACAAACAAAAAAGAGTAGTGGGGCCAGAAGCTAGTGTGGTGGTTATGTAACTGGACTCCCATATGGCAGACTGTGGTTTGAGTCTTGGACCTGGTGGTTTGTTTTCTTACTTTTTCTCTCTTTCTTTTTCTCTCTCTGATAAGCACACCAGCTTTATAGCAAAAATTAAAAATAATAATAAATAAAATTAAATAAATAGTTCTTTGAAAAAATTAACTGCTGTGAAGTTATTAAAGTCGATGGAAAATACATACAAAAATCCAGTGACTCTTTTCAAATCTACTTAGGAAACATTATAGAAAATGTAAATAATGTAAAAAATAAATAAAAAAATAAAGCCTACAAATCAAAACAAAACAAAATTAAAACATAGTTTGATAATAGTTGTAACATTTTATAATATTCAGAAATATACTACCTAGATTATGGACATATTTTAGTGCCTTATAGAAGGTAGATTTTAGTAAATATGTGTTTGACTGAATGGATAACTAAATGAATGAACACATGAGTTCATAATTAAAACATCAGTTTAACTTTCATGATAACCCATTGACGATTTTAAAGATATTTAGAATGGTTGCATACATTATATTTTACCTTGAGGAGCTGTACATTTCGGTTATTTAAATTTCAGTTGTGGGGACCAGCAGATGACTGGAATCCCACATAGTAGCCATGGTTTGAGTCCTGGACCCAATGACTTAAGATACACTGGGCACGTGTGCATATATGCCTATGATCCTGAGAGGAGAATGGAGGCAAAGGGATTGCAGCATTGCCAACCCCCCTTGGGGAGTGAATTCTCACCTTCTGCCTCTCTGTCTCTCTGGTGAGCATACATTCCCAATAGCAAAAGTCTCTCTTTCCAAAATAAAAATCAATAATAATTCAGTTGTTACTGGTAATATTGTAGTGAATATGTATATGCATCTGGCATGCATTTAGTAATTTGTATTTGTCATTAGAATTGATTCCTAGTAACAAAATTATCAGTTCAGAAAAGAGATAACTCACAGTTTTCTTTCTTTCTTCATTTTTTTAATGCCAGAGGGTATGAGAGAGAGAGAGAGAGAGGAGAAAGGAGAGTGATGAATCCCTCACAGCACCTGGTAACACTGCAATACCTTTTCCTTCAAATTTTCATCTTTTCAGGAGCCTGGGTATGTGTGTGTGTGCACCTGATGTATTTTTCAAGTCACTGGGGCTGGGACTCAAAACCTGGGAACTATGTGGGATCTGGCTTCTTCTGTATGGTGCTTAATTGCTGTGCTGACAAGTAACCTATAAAGATCAACCTTCTGAGGACTTTTGATTTAATGTCTTTCTGCTCCTCTCCCATTGCTCTCGCAGAACATATTTGCCCTTCTTCTGTGAGTGTTTAAGACCAATAGTACCATGGTCATTGGCAAAGATGGGAGGGGGGACGTTGACAAGCTGTGACTTCAGCATTAACACCTCCACTTCCTTTTCCTGGAACATTTCATGCATGGTCTTGTCACACAAATCCGAGAAACCCAAGGACTCTTAGCATAGGAAGTGACAGAGTTTACACACTCAGGCAGAAACATATGCTCTCCGGCCATTTGTGGCTAAGATGTGCATTAATGGGCCATCCACATACAAGACTCTTTTTGTGGATGAAATATAAATAAGAACACCCTTCCTTCTCTTTGTTTTTTGTTTGTCTATTCTTTGATAACTACAATCTGATCATCAAAACATGCTCTTGAGTAATTGATCTCTGTCTCAATACTTTTCCAGTCTGACGATTTAGAATCACTTTGCAGAAAAAAAAAAAAAACAAAAAAAAAACAAAAGCAATAACAACAAAAGACCCAGGTCCTACCTGAGTCCATTAAGTTAGCTCTGCGAGAGCAGAGGCCTAGACTTCAGTTCTTCTCAAAGCTCTCCTGGTGACTCTAGCAGGGAACCAGGTCATGTGTGGCACCACCCCTTGCATCAATTGTTCACTGGGCATCAAGTTGCTTATTGATTAAGGGTGCCCATGTCCCTCATTGGCTTAGGTTGCCAAGGAAGTCTTCTTGGGGGTGGTGCAACTTAACCAAGATATTCAGGTGGGGCTGGATGCAGGAACAACATTGTCTATAACTGGCAGAAAGGATGGCAGGAACAAAAGTGGGTCAGAGAGATGGAGCAGATGTTGCTCTAGGCAGGAGGGCTGGAAGAGGGATGGCTTCAAACTAAGTGAGCTGAGAAAAAAATGAGAAAAGACAGTGTGGGGCATGACTTCACTTGAAACGCTGGAGTTTTCAAACTGGTGGCCGATGGTCCCCATCAGACCTATAAACATGTTTGTTTATCCCACACAATCATTTCTAATTTAAGGCAACATTTAAAAATCAATATTTTTATTTTAAAAAATACAGATAGATAGATATTTGATCTTTCAACACTGGTCCTGTCTCTTTACGAGGTCATGATTGGCTGGGTCTGCTTCCTCGGTGGGGCTCACTCTTGGATCTCCTCTGCCCTGCTCCTCCTGTGCCCCATGAGCTCTTGTCACCTTCTTGCTTCTAGAAACAACGAAGTTTCTCACTCTGCTCTGCTTGGCACAGTCTGTGCTGGAGGAAGTAGCAGGATGAAGGGAAAGAAAACTGCAGGCCCACTGCTAGCTTTGCAGTTTTCCATCCAAATGACCTTGGACAACTCCCCTCACCTAGTCCTCGGTGTGGCAATCTGGATGGTGAGGAGGTAGAGGGATGTGCTCTCCAAAGGCACTTGCACACAGACTCTTTGCACTAGCTGGAGTTTGCGTTTATTTAGTAGCTAGAACCAGCCCCAAATATGAAGATGGCAGAGGGTCAGAAGGAGAGCCAGATGAGTCCATTAAACCAGCTCATCACTGTGAAGCATGTCCAGCTCACAACCTTCCTCTTTAGTGTCTGTGATGGCTGAAAGAGCTACTGACCTCATAGAATGATACCATACAAAAAAAATCAAGAAGCTTCTGAAATTTCTGTAGTTGATCTGGAGGGAAGAGACTGCAAAGAGTTTAAGGACTTGATTATTCTGAAATAAGTCTGTGTGTCACAGCTGCCTGGACACCTACTATCCATCTCCTTCCCTAACACTGTGGCACTTCAAGTTGGGAGCCATGATGAGCTCCTCACAGCAACAATGGCACAGCTCAACTGAGTGCCATAATCTGTGGTTTGGTAAACCAAAGCAACAGAAAAAAGTCTGTAAGATTAACTACCAAAACCCCCCTAAAATTGAGTGAATGACAAGCAGAATTTATAGTGAAGGCAGGTGAAAAGCTGGATAATCCAGCCCCAGTTTCATAAAGAAGAAGAGAAAGATTGATAAGTTCTGCCAACTCAAGAACATTTTGGTTATTACTGCTTCATGTAACCATCCTCAAAAATGGCGAGCATCAGAAACATTGAGGGCTTGGGAAACCTAGTCTCTGGGGCTCTATTTTTCAAGTTTGGTTTCCTTTTGGGTCGAGTTCAAGAATTAAACTTCTAGGGCCAGTCCAGCATCCTACTAGTCAAGGGATCTGGATTCCACATGACTGATATCTTTGAATTCCAAATTCCCACATAATTTGAATTTTGACTCCAGAGATTTGCATATGCTAGGTACATGTGTCCATATGTCCCAAATCCAGACAGAACGAAGAAATGGAGAAGAGATTGCAGCTTGATATGCTCCACTGGGGTGAGGGGGGCATTCTCTCTCTCTCTCTCTCTCTCTGGTGAATGTACACACTCTGGTAAATTTTTATAAATGCATTTCTAAAATATTTCCAGGTGATGCTGAGGTTCCTTGTCTAAGAACTAGACTTTAAGAACCACTCTTTTATACAATATTTAATTCAAAACAAAACAAAAATCTACACAGCTGGGAGCCCATTGGATCTCAGCTCACAGTGCATTTCTAACTGAACCGAGTCTCCCTAGACTCTTTGGTGACTCTTGCCATTGGCCACTGAGAAACACAAACATGGCTAGCGTGCAGAATTTTGAAAGTCAGGCAAAAAGACACAGCAATTATATTTTCTTTATACGTGTCTTTTCACCTGCAAGTCCAGATTGATCTATCTCATAGGACTCAAATAGAATATCACTTCTTGGAGGTTAGGTTCCTCAAGTGTTCCAACTGGAAAGGTTCTTTTCCTCCATAAAAAACCATAGCAGGCAACTTTATTTCTCATGGTGTCAATCCCTTTCTCTCTTGGGCTGTTGGTATCTCGTATGAACTTTGTATGTATAATATCTCCTTCCTTCCACGTCCTAAAAATGCTGAGTAACCAAGTCTGAGGTGGCACTGAGCCTAAGTCTTTTAGAAAAGTGCCAAACAACCTCTGATGCCAGTAAAAAGAAACACCACTTTAAATTGTAACTGAATGTCAGCATCATATACTCAGAAACACACGCATATCTATTCAAATAAAAAAGTCTACTTTCCCAAAGGACCACATCCCAGTAGATAATCTGAGAAAAAGATCACTTGGAAGCTTCAAGTGGGGAACTATTTGGAGCGAGTCTTTTCTTTCCATTTCTCCCCTGCCTACTGCTTGCGGCTTAACTCTCTCCAGGGCTCCAGTGTACCTTTTCGTATTTATACAAGGGCTTGAGACATGCATGGTGTGTATGTGTCTATGTGCATCTGTGTGTGAGTGAACTCTATTTTCCTGTTTGGCTTTAAGTTGTGTTTTGTATTATGTTCATCTGCATTAAGTCTGTTTGCTGCGATTCTTGCAGATGGCATGAAAGGGTATTATTGAAATGACGTTTCTAATAGTCTGGACCCCTTCCAGCACATTAGAATCATAGGACCAAATTCTTTCATCTAATTAAGTTTGAAGATAATTTAACTGATTGATAGTTAGGGTTGAAAGGACTTCTTTAGACCGGGGAGCCAAAAATGGCACATGCTTTAAGTAATCTCACCTCCTGCCATTTTCAGAATTTTCCATAAATTATTGTACTTCTGCAGCTATATTTCCTGAAATGTACTAGAATTGTCTTCAGCAGAAACCTCATTGGAAAATTATATTCATTGCCTCTATTATGCTTATTATGAACTCAATCCTCTGTGACCACTGTATTTCTCTTCCTTTCTTCATGCCTTTGTGAGTACACAGTTTGCAAACTTCAGGGACGGAAATTAACAATAAAACATTTTTATTTGCAGTTCTAATTTCACATTCTATTACTGGTTCAATTAACTAATGTGAAGTCATAGAACCCAGTTAATAAATAATAATTGATTATTAGGATCACCTGCATACTATTACAAGCAATTCACTACTTACTCTCTTTTGCAAACCAGGATTGTTGCCCACAGGGGAGTAGAGGGGAAATGGATAGATACGATTAGGTTGACTGTTGCATTTACCACTCAAAGTGTGTGCCAAATTGAGTTATGTCTGCAATAGCACCTCAGAACACAGAGGAAATCACTCCAGTTACAGGAAGTTCTCTCCTCCCTTCAAGCTGGAGAGACCTCCTGGGGAGAACTGATTCCCATTCACCTTGTAACCCCCTGCACTTCACACATGAATATTGGCATCCAGTAAGTGTTTGTGGGATTGAATACAAAACCTATACTCCTAAACTTCTGCTCAGTAGTCTATGAAAATAAAAATTATGTAATCTTAAGAGTTGCATAATCTCATAGAATTTGAATCCTGGCATTACTGTATTTTTCATTTTTTTTATTTTTAAATGTTAATCAGCTGGTTATCTATTAATATTGGGTTGTTGGAAAAGTCATAATGCATTTTGCATAGAAAAACATAGAAGACCACGTCATGACTTTTTTGACAACCCAATAGTTTTACAGTTTTTCAAATTCTTAGAGTTGAGAAGAGAACAAACATGTCTGTTATCAGAGGGAAAAGAAGAGCTTTTCCCTCAACTTGAAAATCCTGTATATTATCCTAGATTATCCAGATAGTGCCCTATTTGCTAAATTCAAAAGTAATTTTCATGCAAGATAGGAATCTCTCTATTCAAAATGTGTTGTCAAGACTCAGTTATGTTACAGAATGCATTCCATCCCCAAAATATAGCTGACAGCATTTTTTAGGCAAATCCTTCATATCTGCATCAAAGCCACTCAGTTTTCATTATCTAGAATTTTAAGATCAATTATCTTTTAATGCGATTCTAAAATTATTCTCAAAGCTAAAGTAAATGTTGGCTGCTTTAGCTCTTTGATTTCTTTATAGAGTTATTTAACTAATAATTGTAAAGCCACAAACAAGAGCTGGAAAAAATGAGAGCAAAAAAAAAAAAAAAAAAAGATTTGCTATGAAAAGCCATTCTTTTCTTTAGTTTCAATTGCCCGTACACAACCATATTAATTTTAAAATTATAAGCTACAGATAGAAATACAATAAAATGTTTCACTGAGTCTTTGTCTTATAACTCCAACTCCAGTTTTAATTTTTTTAAAGCAATTAATTCTACAACTAGCATTCTATGGTGGGATGTCATTCAAACCACAGAAGCTTATTGGATAGTTAAAGGGATAAAATCAAGTAGTCATTCTACTAATCCTTTTACAAGGAAACAGCTTTCTGCATAAAAAGTGGAACTTATGTGGCCATTAGCAGATGCTACATCAAGCGACCAAAAATATACACATTTAAATTCTTAAGCACAATCTATGAACACTACACAGATGGTTTCCAAGAAACTGTACCTAAATTGATTACGATAAAAATGATCTGTCGCAATTGTTTCTGTCAAAAGGGAGAACAGAATTTGTCCCAATGTGTCGCTCTGCCCACTCATGCAGAGAACCCAGCTGCTGGGACAGATGTTGCTCTAAGCACTTTATTTTAGGGTCATTAAAATGGTTACAGGGGTTAGTCATTCACTGTTTTATAAATTGTGCTTACTAGCTGAGCTCAACAGATGCTAGAAAACTTCTTTGTAGTTGATCAGAAACAAAGTTTCCTGTCAGATTCCATATACCTTGTGCTTAGATGCAGAAATTAGGAACAAATGGGAGTGAACAGTCAAACAAAGAAGTGTACGAAAATTCTACTGCATCTTCTCTGGAGAGGTGTCTTTAGGTAGCTTGGATGGAGTGTTAATGCCTGCCTGGGAGCCTCCTCTGACTGCTAGTGCAGGCTGTCCTGAGTGAGAAGTCAGGAATTTAATACTGGATAGTCAGTTGCATTTCCTAAATTGACTCTGTGGCTATGAATTACATGTATCTTCTCAAACGAATGTCTTGAAATTTGGTTGTGACAGTATTGATAGGGTGGAAACTTCATCCAATTATGGTATTAAGAGGTAGGGTCTTTGGGAGGTGATTAGATAAGATCACTAGGGTGGACCCTAATGACTGAATCCTGTTGGGTTTGTGAGACAAAGATGGCATTCCAACAGAAATTAACTGAAGCAGAAATACATAATATACTTCTGTGACATAGGAAAATCTGAAATGCAGAGGAGACAATTTGCTCAACACCAAACAAAGACCAGGAAAAAGATGAGAGGAGAAGGACAGGGAGACCATGAGAATCAGACTGCGAGCTATCCTAGAGAGACCGTTTTCTAAAGTAGATAGAAACTGAAAGTGCTGTGATGTTAATCTGACTTTCAAGAAAGGACAGGCAGGCAGGGACTTCGAGTTCTTAAAAAGACTCCAGGCTTTCAGAGAGTTAAAAATCACAAAATAAAAATTCTAGCTTTGGGGTGGAGGCAGGTCAGCAGTATGCAGAGCCCGAAGTTCTTGCATATAATTCAAAGAGCCTCTGTATGAAAAAAGAATATAGTTTTATAAATTTAAAATTAGGTTCAGTCTTGGCAGTGGCCCACGCAAATGAGGGCTCTGGAGCTTACACTTACTTTCTGGGAAATCTGCATCTGCTTTTGAGTGGTTATTGGAAGTCCTCATACTTCTCTCCCTATGAAATACTGCTTGGCTTACTTAATTTTGCTGGGAGAGTAAACAATGCATTTGTACTATTGTGCAGTGGTTCTCAAACTGGGATCTGCAGGTCAGCAGTGTTGATCTCATTGGGGAACCAGTTCAAAAGCAGATTCCCTGGCCCTGACCCAGACCCACCGAGTCAGAAATCCTGGGTTGGGCCCAGTGTTCTGTATTCTGCCAACTCTCCAGGTGTTTCTGTGCACCTGAGGGTCCAAGAGCCAGTGTTAGAGGAGCTCTGCCAACCCTGGGATCACTAATGAAAAGCTAAATAAGGGACCAGCAGTTGGTGTAATGGCTATGTCACTGGACTCCCAAGTAGTCAACAGTGGTTTGAGTCCTGGACCTGGTGACTTGAACTCATGCCAGGTGTGTGTGTGTGCATGCCCAAGATCCTGAGAGGAGAAGAGAGGAGAAGTGATTGCTGTGTGGCCATACCCCCTGGGGGATGTTTTCTTGCTTTCTGTCTCTCTGTCTCTCTCTCTGTCTTTCTGGTGAGCACACATGCCCTATAGCAAAAACCTCTCAAAAATTATAATTAATTACTTAGTTAAAATATTTTTTCAAAGGGCATGTGTACTCACTAACTCACTAAAGAGAAAAGAGAGATGGAGAGAGAGAAAGACCCTTCCCTCAAAACAAGGTTGATAATGCCACAATCCTCTCCCCTCTCTCCATTCTGTTGGGATTCTGAGCATGCACGCACATGAACCCAGCATGTTTTTCAGGTCTCCAGGACTGGGATTCAAATCATGCATTCGACCATGTGGAATCTGGCTCCCTTAACCTCTAGGTCATGGGACCAGGCCAAGAGCTAAATAAATTTAGCAAACTTGAAAATCAGAGAACAGTAACTAAGATAAAGATCATCAATAGGAAAAGACTTTTTAAAATTCATTATTATTTTACTATTATTATATTTTTACTTTACAATAGGGTACATGTACTCAATCACTAGAGAGAGAGATAGCTAGATAGAGATAGATAGAGAGAGAGTGAGAAAGCAAGCCACTAGGTCAGAGACTCAATTCACAGTCGACCATGTGGGAGTCCAGCGCCTCCTCAACCACCATGCCACCTCTGGCCCCTGTCTTTTTTGTTGTTGTTGTTTTCGTTTTTGTTTTAGTTGATATACAAAAACATGGAAACCACTCTGACTAAGAAATGTTGGCTAAGTGGCTTTCTTTCCCTCCCATGTGGACACCTCAGCTGCTGTCCAGTCCAGTTCTTGCTTCCAGAGCTGCTGAATTCCATCTTTCCCTTTCCTTTCCTAATGCCACCCAGTCCAGGGGCTGGGGTGCATCCCTGCTTCATGCTGCTCCAGGATACATTTCTTTAGCCCCCTCCTTTACTTTCTCTCCTTCCCTTGCCAATCCACTGATATCGGCTCACGTACCTGCTCATTCATGCATGGTGTAGAAACCCTGTAAGATAAGGCAGAAGGAGTAGATTATAACATCAGGGAAATCCCAGGCTTCACAGGGTGGTGCTATCAAGCAAAATCGAGATTCAAGGCTACTTTTAAGAACTCTGAGATGGTAGTTCATTGGATTGGAGTGGTGTCCTTTCCTAGGCAGCTGCTATATCGGTAAGGTTTGAGGAAAAATCCAGAGCTAGAATACTAAAATTGTATTTCAAACCAGTTAACAGTCACCTAATGTCTTCATATCCTTTTTCATTTGTTTTGCTCTGACTTTGATTTTCTTTTTGGCAGGGAATGAGACATGAAGAATGATGTTCCTTGAACAGGAGTGCACAAGGGCCAGGTTGCTGCTTCAAGTCAGCAGATGGAGCTGGATATGGCTGGTGATGAGGAGTGGGGGATCTAGTGAGAGAGGTGGGCTAGAGGCTGACGCTGTCCAATGATTTGGATTTTATGTTCAGGGTAATAAAGAGCCACTGATTTTAACCAAGCAAGAAAAATGATAGTTTTTATATAGGAAGTGTGGATTCTGTAAAGTAGCAAGACCAAGAGGAGTGATCAAAACTCTTCAGGTCGATGTTGCAGTGACCCAGAGCTATGGGGCCAAGACCTAATCGAGGAGAGGTAGGATGTAGAGGAGTAGACAGTGCCAGATCCCATGCTGCCTATGTGATGGAACTGTCTACCCTACTGGAATGACATTTTATAGGTGTTGCTCTTCAACTTCACCTAACCCAAAGCTTGTTTAAAAGGTATATTCTTGGGGACCAGCAGATAGCATAGCAGTTATGTCACTGGACTCCAACATGGCTGATTGCAGTTCAAGTCCCAGACCCGGTGGCTTGAAACTCATGCCGAACACATGAGCATGTGTGTGTGCCCAAGATCCCAGGAGAAGAAGAGAGGAAGAGGGATTGCAGTGTGGCCATCCCTCATGGGTGGAGGGGGGCGTTTATCATTATCATTATCTCTGGTGAGTGCACGTACCCTAAGGCAAAAACCTCTAAAAAAAGAAGTGGGCACTTAAACCCTAAGATTTTTATTCAGCGGATATGATTGTGGGTACAGGAAAATTCTTTTTTTTTTAAATAACTATTTATTTTATTATTTATTTATTCATTCATTGATTTTTTTAATTTGACCAGAGAGAGAGACAGAGGGTGGGAGTGAGAAAGAGAGGAAGTGAGAAAGCCAGCCACCAGGTCCAGGACTTGAACCCCGGTTGGCCATGTGGGAGTGTTCAGCACCTTGACCACCACGCCACCTGCTGGTCCCAGGAAAATTCATTTTTAATTGTTCATTACAGATGATTCTGGTAGAGATTGGTCCCTAGTCCACATTTTGAGAAGACCTTGCCTAGCAGTCCACAAAATATGTGTGACTAAAACTTTTTTCTGAATTTAGGTGAGTGAAGAAGTTTAAAAATAAAAAGAAAACAAAACCTAGACTTTTTACTTACATTTTCATTGATGCCTACTGACAACTAATTTCTTGATTTTATGATGAAGCAGAAGCTGCCTAAGACCTAGGTAACAGCAGCATCAGAAGTAAATTATTGAGATACGAAGTTAATAGATCTATGGACTATTTTCTTACACGTTAGTGGTTCGGTCTCTTGAGTTCAAATTATTTTCCAAGATAAACTACTCATATGCTAGTTGAAAGCAATCATGGACTCTGAAGTCAATGCAGCTTTTTAGTTGACATTATTTTCTCGAAATAAGGCCATGAACTTCAGAACCTAGAGCCCAGATCTTTAGTATAGTTGAGTCAGGGACCCTAGACTGGAATCATAGACACTAGTGGGGAATGTGAGGGCATGGAGTATTAAGGGGAGATTGCTACTTAGCTCATGGGAAAAAGTGAACCCCAAACTGACAAATCTTTTTATTTTTCAAGGGAATCTACAAATCCAATTTTCAGTCTGATTTACTACTCTGCACATGATGCTATTTGATACAAATAAAAGCCAATATTGTCCAAGCAAAACATTGGGTCTGCAGACAAGCAGTTCCTAACTCCCTTCGTGAAAAGTCCCTTCCGACTTTGCTGCCGTGTGACACAGGGTATACTGATGTAGAAATCGGTGTCACTTCAGGCACTGTGGTGGACCGTTGAGGGGAACCAGGGTCTTCTGCTGTCCTCAACTCAAGTGGCAGGTACAGCCGAGTCTTACAAGTGTGGAGTTTTGGAACTGACCTGACTGTACGTAGGACAAATCTGGCACTCTTTCAGATCTGAATGGCAAAATGACTAGTGGAAGCACTTAGAAATTACTTAGTCAAGCCAGCAGATGTTCTGAAGAAATCCTGGTAGGACTTGGCCCTCACGTCCTGCTGAGCCTGCCTGACAGCCTAAGGCTTGGTGGTGGGACTGGCCACAGCCCATTCTCAGCTTTACCAGGTTTACCAAAAAGGCATTTAGCACTTCTGCGCTAGAGGTGCTTCCTGTTTAAAAAGGCTGGGAGAATTACATTAACTTAATCAAGAAATATTTCATGGCTTTGAGGTGGGAGTTGGCTATGAACTGGTGAATGAAGTAGGTAGTCAAGGCACTCAGGAAGTTCCTAATAAAATAATATACAAAATAGTTATTGAACATCCTTGTTTAAGCCTGCGCCAGCGCTTATAGTTTTAATCATTATCTTTATTATTTTAAGAAAATACTAGTAACGTAGTATAAGCACCCAACTTATACTTCAGGTATTCCTGAAGGCAATTAAAATCAAAGCAATCTGTAACTACATCATTATACAAACAAGGCTTGATAGCCTTCTCAACAATCTTTAATAGAAGTTGTGGTCTGATTTAAACTAAAGGTTATATGTTGGTCCTATGTAAACTTGATTTAGGGAACTCCTGGGTGGCATCTTGTCGACAATCACCTCTAGGATAACAGGAAGTGGGTGTCTGAGACAGTGGGATTGGTCACCAAGGAGCCGAACCGCATGTGCA
Source organism: Tupaia belangeri chinensis (assembly GCF_000334495.1). Lineage (NCBI taxonomy): Eukaryota > Metazoa > Chordata > Mammalia > Scandentia > Tupaiidae > Tupaia > Tupaia belangeri. The sequence goes on from NW_006159501.1 coordinate 10,788,193, forward strand.
GGAGCAGAGGACACCAGCAGGGATTTAGTCACTGGCCTATGGCTAGGTGTCCTCCACCAGAATGTAGAATGGAGGATAGTAATTATTGAAAGGTACGTATTTGAAAAAATGAACTTTTTACTTATGTAGCTTGCCTGAAGCTTGCACTAGGTAAATATCCCATTTGAGCATACGACTTTATATCCATAAGTGTTTTCCAACCACCAAAGCTGTGCTTAAGGGTATCAAGATACTAAAGGAGTTAGTGACTTACCCGAAGCTACATCCCAGAGTTGGCCTCAGGTGGTCACACACATTGCAGGATGCCTTCACCAACTTCTAAAACTATACATAAAGGAATTCAAGTACAGAATCAGACCCTACTATTTGATACCTACTTCTTAAGGTTTGAGATAGATTTCTCATATATTTATATATTTTTAGTATACATAAATTTATATATAATATTAATATATTTATCTTGTATTTATAATAAATTTTTATATAAATATATTTATATAATCATATAAATATATACTAATGAGGCTGCCGCCATCCTGAAGTCATGACTTCATTTATTTCTTTACCCTTCCACTTGATCTCTCTAGCCTCTTTTCTCAGTAACCCATTCAAGACCCTACAATTTATCACAAATGGTTTGTGCTGGACTTGGGAGGACATGTGTTTGCTGAAATCCTTTTTAGGCACCTACTTTCTACTCCAAAATCATTTGGAGAGTTTCCATTTTGTAAACTCTGCTAGGACTAAACTGATACTAAATAAAATTTATTTTACAAGAGGAAAACATTAGCCGAATGAGGCCAAAAATACAGTACCAGTATCAACAATGTCTTTGTCATTACGGCACTGAGGAAACTATTTTCTTTTCCATTTGTTTCTGGTTCCACTAGCTTGAAAGAATTGTTTCTGTGAATTACAATACCCTTGAATTACAAGCTCTTCACACGGTTGATTTGGTTCTTCACAGTATACAGCACACTTCCATACATATCAAATCACTATCCTTGCACAATATTCTAAAAAGAAATTTGGACATAGGAAGGTATAAAAAACCCTTGGTAAAGGTTAATATTTGAAGAGAAATAGTCCCTAAATATTTTCTTCTCCCTGGCATATTTGGGCAGGCAGATTTGAGTTCAACTTTGACCTCGAGTTTATCAAATAAAGGAAGCTGAATCCACTAAGGAGTGACTCCAACTTGGACTGAGCAGTAAGTATTATGGTCTCTTTTAGAAGCTGAAACTTTTGTAACTTGAAATATCTTAAGTAAACTTCTGGGAAAGAGACATATGCTGAACTATTTTTAAACATTTGTAAAGTAACTTAAAGACTATGTGGTGAGCCGGCCCTGTCTCACCGTGCCTGAGCTGTGCATGGGAAGCCAGATCCCAGATGGCTGACCACAGTTCGAATGCCAGTCCCGGAGACTTCCAAACATGCCAAGTGCATGTGTCCAGACAAGAATCATATAAATATATACTAATGAGGCTGCCGCCATCCTGAAGTCATGACTTCATTTATTTCTTTACCCTTCCACTTGATCTCTCTAGCCTCTTTTCTCAGTAACCCATTCAAGACCCTACAATTTATCACAAATGGTTTGTGCTGGACTTGGGAGGACATGTGTTTGCTGAAATCCTTTTTAGGCACCTACTTTCTACTCCAAAATCATTTGGAGAGTTTCCATTTTGTAAACTCTGCTAGGACTAAACTGATACTAAATAAAATTTATTTTACAAGAGGAAAACATTAGCCGAATGAGGCCAAAAATACAGTACCAGTATCAACAATGTCTTTGTCATTACGGCACTGAGGAAACTATTTTCTTTTCCATTTGTTTCTGGTTCCACTAGCTTGAAAGAATTGTTTCTGTGAATTACAATACCCTTGAATTACAAGCTCTTCACACGGTTGATTTGGTTCTTCACAGTATACAGCACACTTCCATACATATCAAATCACTATCCTTGCACAATATTCTAAAAAGAAATTTGGACATAGGAAGGTATAAAAAACCCTTGGTAAAGGTTAATATTTGAAGAGAAATAGTCCCTAAATATTTTCTTCTCCCTGGCATATTTGGGCAGGCAGATTTGAGTTCAACTTTGACCTCGAGTTTATCAAATAAAGGAAGCTGAATCCACTAAGGAGTGACTCCAACTTGGACTGAGCAGTAAGTATTATGGTCTCTTTTAGAAGCTGAAACTTTTGTAACTTGAAATATCTTAAGTAAACTTCTGGGAAAGAGACATATGCTGAACTATTTTTAAACATTTGTAAAGTAACTTAAAGACTATGTGGTGAGCCGGCCCTGTCTCACCGTGCCTGAGCTGTGCATGGGAAGCCAGATCCCAGATGGCTGACCACAGTTCGAATGCCAGTCCCGGAGACTTCCAAACATGCCAAGTGCATGTGTCCAGACAAGATAGAGAAATGGAGAGAAGAGGATTATGGTGTTACCATGCCCCATGGGGAGTGCTTTCTCTCTCTCCCTCTTTTTGTCTCTCTTTTGGAAAGCATACACACCCTCTGGCAATAATAATAATAATAATAATGAAATAAACCATTAGTTAGATTATAATCTGTGACCAATACCTGCCAGAGTTCTCAGCTCCCTTTCCTAATAACTTTGGAAGTGGCCCTTTCTTCTTCTGAACTCCAGTTCAACTCTGCATGCCCCACGCATATGGTATGTTTGCATGTTCCCTCTCCCCTACTGAATCCCTAATTCCTTCAAGGCAGGGACTGAGCTTCATTTATCTCTGTGCTCCCTCTTCATGCAATAAGCACAGTTTGTCGTGCCCACTAGGTGCTCAATCAACAATGAATGAATGGTAATTAAAAGCCATAATCGTGGTCTTTACTTTGAGGAAAACCATAGGGCCATGATGAAGATGCTCATGGTAACAAATTGCCAAACAGAGGTAGCATATGGCAATGATGTTTAGCTTAAATGTGTGACCCATATTCCAGGAAATATGGTGGCATAAGGGCATGCATTCAGACTGTTGACTCTCTGAAACTGTGTAAAACAAACATAAAAAAGTATTCTCATCGATTTATCAGGCTGTGTGCTACATGAGGCATTTCTAAAGTGCAAGTTCTCAAAAAAAGTGTCCTGTTTATCCAGAAGTGGGTGAACCAAGCAATATGGTATACACTTGCACTTGGTAAGGTTAGAACTTAATCCAGTCATTATTTAAAACAAATGATTACTTTTGTAAATCCTAAATTACACTATAAAATTGATCTGGCTTCCGTGTGGAACATTGTTTGTCTGTTTTCAACAGTGGGCTTAACAAGATCACTTGAGAAGCTGTTGTCACAGACAAAGAGATCGATGATTTGAGCTGAAAAATAGACATTGGGGAGATTTGGGGAGTGAGCTTGTAGAAGCTGACGATAGCTTGGATGTAGGGAAGAAGATGTCAATGGCACATTGTCCTGGTGAACTGGATGCATTAAATAAAGCTCATTCAGATTGAGAAGACCTGAGGAGAAGATGTGAGAAGCTAAAAAGAGAATTCAGTTCTGCTCACATTAATCCTCAAGTGCATACGAGATTGATCCAAGTGGAGACATTCTGGTTCTGGAGTTCAGAAGAAAACTCTGGGCTAGAGATATGAATTTAAAAGTCTTCAGCTTAGAAATAGCACTTTAAAAATACAATATTTGCTTTTGCGTTTGCCAGATGCTAAAAATGTGAAAACTAAAAATATATAACAAAAGATAAAGGAAATAGTGGGGCTGGCAAGTGGCAGTGGTTAAGGCTGGACTCCCACATGACTGATCATGGTTCAAATCCCTACCTGGCAGCTTGCTTTCTCTTTCTCTCTCTCTGTTTCTTTTTGGTGAGCACACATGCCCTAGAGCAAATTTAAAAATACTAGTAGTAATCATAAAAATAAATAAATAAAAAAAAAGGAAATAGTAACAGCAAAATGAGAACAAAAGAAAATGCAATGATGGAGAACAGAGTATATTACTTTTACAAACAAATGTAAATAATAAAAATAAACTACTGAAAGAAAAGAGTCTTTACATGAGATCAAAAACAAAAAGCCTAAAAAAAAAAAAAAAAAAAATAGGCCCACCAGAAAATGACTCAAGCAGTTTGTAGATAAAGAATGAGTCCCGGTCAAATAAGCAGATGTAAACATGCAGGAAGCAAAGACTGAGTCTGAGACCCACTGAGGTTTTGCTTCAAGAGAGGCTGCACACCTCATATACCCAGAGGATAAGACACAGTTGGGATGTATGAAACTACTACCAAAATTTAGCCTGAAACTAGTAGAGCCATTTCCCATGTTTTACTTGTGATTTGCACCAGAATTTGCAAGTGAGGAGACAATGGAATAATGACTGTGTTCTGCCCAGCTGTTCAGATTGAGGGACCAGGGCAACGGAGACCACAATTTCGCATTACACCTGTTCCACGTATGCACACACACACACACACACACACACATGCACATGCCTGCTGTATATCTTAAAACACTGGGGCTGAAATTTGAATTGCAGCTGGCAATAAATACGTGGGATCCAGCTCCCTGAACTCCTATGCTATGGGGCCCTAAAACTAAACCCTGATCTCAGCCTCTGTCACCTGGTTCCTACGGACTTTACCCACTTTGTGCAGTTTTCCCACCTTCTCTCTATTTTTAACCAGAGAAGTCTTTCATTTTCTCAAAGGTCTTTTGTTGTTGTTGTTAGAAGGCAATTACACAGCTTTCCAATCTTTCTGGAAGATTCTTCTCTCTTTCTAGTTTAACCAATGCTTAGCCTCCTCCAGATCTTAGATGAATGAGCACATTAGGGGAGAATTTGTAACTCCTGAAAAGACTTCTCAGTACTGATTGTTCGTTCTTGTGACACTTAACAGCTTATAATTATTGCACATTTCCAGAATATTAGGATATTGTGGGATAATTACTCAAATTACCTCTAATCCTCACTAAGCTATATGTCTGAGGAGGATATATGGTCTTGTCCATTTTACTCACATTTTTGTCCCCTGTGTAAGTACTGAGCCAGGCAAAGAAGCAGCATCATTGTCTCTGTGCTGTTATTTGATGGAGATGAGAGATGTAAGTTGCCAAATAAAAGATGGGAGGAGAGAAAGATGATTGACGGAAACTTGTTGGGTGGATTAATTCATCCTAGGACACTTTCCATGCCTATCTGGTAGCTGCCTAAGAAAAATAAAGCAAAAGAAAGAAGTGATGGAAAAAAGCTTCTTCTTTTGGACTTATTTTTATTAGATAGTTTCTGTGTGTCAGTTTCTACACTTAGGAGATTAGATCTAAGAGCAGAGTTCTCATTTGTTCCCAAGAGGATGCTGGCTCATTTTTCTCACTCAAAAAATGGAATGGAAAGTGCTGACACTCAGCAGTAGCAAAATAGTTTTAACCGTTTTCCTCTCAACTTCTTTAAAATGTGATCTAAATAAGAAAACAGAGGTAAGTTTCAAATAAGATTCCAATCTTGTGTCATGGCCAGATCACCAGAATTAGAACCACCATCAGTTAAGTATTCCTGTGGGCAACGTCTCATTGTCCTTTTGTTTCTTTGGGAAGCATTACCTGGTACCCGGAGTTGATTCTGTTGGCAGTAAACCTGCTCCCTTTAGCTCATTATCATGATGGAGAGTTAGTTTCCCTGTTCTTTAATGACTGGGATGATGGCCTTTGGGGCTGGAACGATGTTAAACCTCATGTAGAGTTGATTGGTGAGGTGATTTGGGTGATCAGGCAGTTTTGGAAAGAGCGAATTAGAGAGAGGATTGAATAGATTGGAGGACATTGAAGAGATCTGCCTGTATTCCTGAGATACATATTAATCACTTATCACTTGCTTCATTATGTTTCAGGCTGGAGAAGAAAACAATCAACAAATACACTATGAGTTGGTTGGTCTGGAAACTTCTTTATCTCTGGTTACATTATAGGATCTCTTTACCACTCCTTCCTTCTTTCCTGCTATTTTTTATGTCTGAGCATCCCTTTTTTTCACTCTCCCTCCTCACTATGGCTTGAATGTACATGGCTTTCCAAAATGCATATGTCGAAAACTATATCCTAAAGTGACGGTACTGGGAGAGAATCCTTTGGAATCTTCCTGAATGGAATCAGTGATGTTTTAAAAGAACCTAAAGGGACTGCCAGGGCTCTTGCCCTTTATTTCCCCCACTGTAGGAGAGTGCAGTGTTTATCTCGTTTGTTCTGTCTGTCAGGTGAGGATGCAGAGAAGTGCCATTAATGAGGAAGGGGCCTTCCCCAATACCAGATCTGTTAGCATCATGACCTTAGACTTCCTAGCATGGACACTGCAAGGGATAAACTAATGTTCTTTTCAAATTATCCAGTCTAAAGTATTTTGTTCCAGCAGCAGAAAAAAAACCATTAAAGTTAATTTATTTATTTCTTCCATGAGTGAGACAGAAAGAGAGACATTGCACTCCCAGGAGGGTGCCCACATAGAGACCCACCTGCAGCTTCAGCCAGCCCTGCATCATGGGCACATGCATGCCAACGTTCACGTTCAGAGAGGTCTCCAGACTTCACTTCCTGGAGCCTTCCTGGGTAGACCAGCCTCATGGAGTGGGACCTTATCACTGGGCTGCCACCCAGCTCCTCCATCTCTGTCTCTTACTCTGCACTTTTAGGAACATGCGTAGGAAAGTTAGGAGGCACCAAGAACAGAGACGAAGTCAATCCAAACAACTTATATTCCTTTCCTCATAAAAACCTGTGGAATCATAGCTGTCATGTGATCAGGAAGGCTTTATTCCAAAAATCAAACTTATTGAAATAAAATGCTTAAAGCCAAACATCTCTGTGTATAAATTAAAAACAAAAACAATAATTTACAATTAAAATAATGACTGTCCTGAAATAGGGACAAATACATAAGTGATTCAACTTATCTCAAACTCCTATTGGATCATATACATAAGTAATAGCATATAAAATTCATAATAAAATTTTTAAAGGTAGAAAATGTTTTCCATTGTATTTTATCATTTTAGCGTAGGTCTGGTCATAAAATGGCTGCCCCAGTTAGTTTTTAATTGAATGTCATAATTAAATAAGTGTCTGTAGTGAGGGGAATCATGTTTTCTTTGTCTGAATCCTTGCTTGCTCTGTAGTTAGTGCAATGAAATCTTGTACCCTGACACCACCTTCCATACATAATGAGGGAGCAAACGCTCTCCTCAATATCAGTTCTTTGACCAGGGGTTCAAAGTAATTGTGGAATGCTGGCTGGCAGACATGCTTTACCTTTATGGAGTATTTGCTTAGAATATCTTCTAATAGAATAGAAACTCTACTGACATATGTAAATGTCCTCAACAGGGAGGTCACAGATTAAAGTAATACAGATGATATGGAATGATCTCAGATCTTGCCACATCATTTTCTTCTGAATTTTGAAAAAAATAGAAATCATGGAGAAAAATGTTTAAAAAGTTTTAATAAAATAATAAATGTAGATATATAAAATAACAAATCCATACATAATGAGATAAATGAAAAGAGAAACCTGTGCAAGTACTATATTTAAAATGTACAGAAAGTTATTTAAAAAGTTTTAATAAAATATATCAAACCCCATCCCCAGGAGCTCTCCCTCATAAATCCTGTGCTTTTCCACATCTCGCGAGCAGCGTGTCAGGAGGCACATCGGCAGAGGGGTCAGGATAAGCCAACCCACTTCTCTGATCCCTGAAGATCTCAGGGATTGACAACATGAGACAGATGGTCTGTTGTATTGGCTCCAACATGAGGCCAGAACCTCTACATAGGTGGGAACTCTCCCTGCCAGGACTTCATCTGGGCTTTCCCACAATGCACCTCAGAGCCGCTCTGTTGGAGGAACTTTGATAGCAGGTACTTGGGGTTATGCATGGAGGACAGATCTGAGCCTGGCATCATGACCTTGAGGTGGGACCTGGGGCCAGCCTTGGATGGCATGGTGCTACTCCAGTGGGCTGTGCGTTGGCAGAGTCTGGTCGGCATGGCTGGGGGCAGGATAGCTTCTGTTTCTTTGGCACAAACACATGCTAAATCTGCTTTCTGTTTCAGCATTGCTTTTCTCATTAATCACATGAAGAAGATCCGAGAGGCCACAATTGCTTTTTAATTTTATTTTTATTTTTAACATTTGATTACTGATAATATAAAGAAGGGTCATGTTACCAGGTAGGAAAAATAACTAGCAGATCAAAGTCAGATTTCTAAGACCATTAACAAGTAAGGTAAATCCCACTTCATAATACAAAATAAGAATATGGGAGTGTTTGGTGTATCAACATATAATAATTAAAAAAAGCTTTTGACACCTTGGGAATTGCCATAGTTTGTCAGCATTCTTATAAGATGCCTGAGGTGGATAGATGCTGAAGTAATAACCTGAGAATAAGTGTTTGGAGGAGCCAATCTACGTGAGCAGCTTACTGTCACGTTCAGTCACAGTTAGACTCTCACCACTGGGAGAATACACACACAGTGAACTTCAGAACCAAGGAAGCGCTGGGCAATGCTTTGCCTCAATATGTTTGCCTGTGGTGTTCGCCACACTTGAAATGCTTTTCTTTTTATGATTTACCTGGTGAATTTTTATACTTACTTAAATCCACTCTAGGGGCCATCTTCAGACTCTTCAGGTCCAGCATCAATGTGCACAGATAAACCTTCCCAACTTGAATGCCTCCTCTTGACTGTGGTATCAAAATACTGAATTCTGTTTGTTTCTTTGCTTTCACCTCGTCGTACTAACCCCCCCCCCAAAAAAAATCTATTCATGCCCACATGAAGATTGCAAAAACTTCAGAGAATTCACCCAAATTTTGATATCAAAGAAATGAAATCTGATGCAGCTCTTGAATGCATCATTCAGTTTAAATTAATTTTCTGTATGGTGCAAGGTAGGGGTGGACTTTCTTTTATTACCTAAACAGTAACAGGTGTTTACATAGCATTTATGTTGCATTAGGTATTGTAAATAACCTAGGGCTGACCTAAAGTATACCAGAGGATATGCGTAGGGTGTATGCAAATACTCTGCCATGTCATTCAAGGAGTCTAAGCATCTGAGGTTTGGATATCTGTGAATGGTCCTGGGATATTCTGTAAGTTCCACCTCCAATTGTTTAAAGGGTACGTTTATACAAATAATGCACTTATTCCAGAAAAACTTGAAAGAAATAAAGAAAACAATGTATGGAAACTCATTTCAGTGTTTAATATTTTACTTGAGTTTATTTTATGTTTATATATTTAATTGTATGTTGTCTTCACATTATCTTTTCTTCTTTAATAATCTCATTTTTCCAAAAATAAAATGCAAAAAATACATTTCAATGTTTATTAAATGAGAATGAATTTTACAATTGTTTCATAAAACAATAGACCTGCCTCTTCGAAGGCCAGATAGAAAACAGGGCGAGAGCTGCCCTGCCAGAGAACCAAGAACAAAGCTCATGTGGAGGTGCTCTGATGGTACCGACGTCTCAGCCACATCATTCTCTTGAAGGTGCACATGTGGTTGAAATTTAACCTGAATATGAATCTCGATGCCTAAAATCATTGTAAAAATCACTAAAATAAAGTATCAGAGAACTACCTTTTTCAACATTGTAAAAATGACTAAAATAAAGTATAGAGAACTACCTTTTTCAACATTGAAGGAGTACATAGTATATAGTCTTATCCTTCCACCAAAAGGAAGTAGAAAAATAGACAAAATATATGGAATAATTCTTTCAGGTATTAGTCAATAGAAAAATCATAACTAGGAGCCTTGAAATGAGGAAAACAGGGACCAGCAGATGGTGCAATGGATATGCCACTGGACTCCCATGTAGTCAACTATGGTTCAAGTTCCAGACCCAACGGCTTCAAACTCACACCAGGTACCTGTGTGTGTGTGTGTGTGTGTGTGTGTGTGTGTTTGCTCAAAATCCTGAAAGGGGAGTGGAGAAGCAGGGACTGTGGCCTGGCCATCTCTTGGGGAATAATTTCTTGCTTTCTGTCTCTCTGTCTCTCTCAGTGACTGCATGTGCCTTTTAGTAAAAATCTCCCCCAAAACAAAAAAGATGAGGAAAACAAATGAGGCAGCCCTGTGCTTTTATCTGGTTAATTAATCCAGTTTTCTCCCCGCAGGCATCGTATACATCTTGCCGCAGGAAGAAAGGACTCAACCAGAGGCTGAAGAATTGTTCAGCCGAGGATGCAGAGATGATAGCTTGTGGCATAGTACTAGCTGGTAGCTTAAGCAAATAAAATTGGAAAAACAGAGTACTAGAGGAAAAAGAACTACTTAGACAAAGAATCTCAGTCTTGCTCTCATCTCTCTTTTCTCTCTGCACACATACACAAACACACATACGCACACACACACGTAGATACGGTATATACGTATACATGGTATTTGTTATCTATAGTATATATTATATATATGGTATATATGTGTGTGCATGCATATGTCTTTCCACATATATGTATATATATGTGTATATATATTCTTATATATGTGTGTATATACACACACACAATGTTTGCATCTGTACTGAACATATATAGACTGTTCTTCCCTAAACATCATAGTATTCAATATGCATGTATAGTATACATGTATATACTAGGTTGGTGCAAAGGTAATCGTGGTTTTTGCATTATAAAAATTTGCTGCTTGATGTTGGATACATGCTTAAATAAATGTGGTTATGTTATGTATACTTTTAATGCATGTATCTCACTGTTTTTGCTAACAACTTATTACTCACCATTTACATCATATTATTTACATCATATTTTGGACTATAGAGATGATATTAGACAAAATATTCAAGTGATTTTCTATTCTAGTTCAAAATGGATCATAAATCAGCAGAGACAACTCAGAATGTCAACAATGCATTTCACCCAGAAACTGCTAAAATATACGCTGTGCACTGGTGATTCAAAGATATTGCAAAAGAGATAAAAATCTTAAAGAGTGTAGTTATTGGTCATTAGAGGTTGACAATGACCAATGGAGATCAATCGTAGAAGTTGATCCTCTTAAAACTACAGAAGAAGTTACCAAAGAATGCAATGTTGACCACTTTATGGTCATTTGGCATTTCAAGCAAATTGGAAAGGTGAAAAAGCTCTGTAAGTGGGTGCCTTATGAGCTGATAAAAAATCAAAAAAACAAGCATTACAAAAATCATTGTTTTGAAGTGTTGTCTTCTCTTATTCTACAACAATGAACTATTTCTTCACGGTATTGTGATGTGTGATAAAAAGTGAGTTTTATATGACAACTGGCCATGACCAGCTCAGTGGCTGGACTGAAAAGAAGCTCCTAAGTACACCCCAAAATCAAATTTACACTTCAGAAAAAGGACATCATCATTGTTTAGTGGGGTCTTGTCCACTACAGCTTCTGAATCCCAGTGAAACCATTACAGCTCACTAGTATGCTCAGTAAATCAATGAGCTACACCAAAAATGGCAATGCCTGAAGCTGGCATTGATCAATAGAAATGGCCCAATTTTTCTCCCATGACAATGTCCAACTACACATCACACAGCTAATGCTTCAAAAGTAGAGTGACGGGCCAGTAGGTGGCAAGTGGTTAAGGCACTTGGACTCCCACATGACCGACCACGGTTCAAGTTCCAGACCTGTCATCTTGAAAATTATACCAGGAACATGTGCATTCCTACTCAAAATCCCAGGAGGAGACCAAAAGAGAAGGGATTGTGCCGTGGCCATTCTTCCTGGGGGCGGGGGGGAGGCAGTGATTTCTCACTTTCCCTCTTTCTCTTTTCTCCAGTGAAATCAAATGCCCTATGGAAAAAAATAAAAACAAACAAAAGTTAAACAAACAAAAGTTTAAACAAACAAAAATTAAGTGAATTAGGCTATAAAGTTTTGCCTCATGCACCATATTCATGTGACCCTTCACCAACCAACTACCAATTCATCAAGTAACTTGACAACTTTTAGCAGGGAAAGTACTTCCACAACCCGAGGTTGCAGAAAATGCTTCCTAAGAGTTTGTAAAATCCTGAAGCAAGGATGTTTATGCTACAGAAATAAACTTATTTCTCATTGGAAAACTGTGTTGATTGTAAAGATTCTTATTTTGATTAGTAAAGGTATATTCAAGCCTAGTTATAATGATTTAAAATTCATGGTATATGAATATACCAACTAGTATGTAGTGTTCAATAGTAACATTATAGTATTTTATTATTCCCTAGACAAAACAGCACAACAATGATGTGCATAGCATTTTGTTGTGCTGAGTATTGTAAACAATCTGGAGATGATTTAAAGTGTACAAAGGGATGTGCACAGGCTATGTGCAAATACTTTGCCATTTTATATAAGGGACCTGAGCATCTCTGGACCTGAGTCCTAGAACCAATCTTTCATGGCTATCAAGGGACAACTGTGTGTGTGTGTGTGTGTGTGTGTGTGTGTGTGTGTGTGTGTACATGTGTGTGTGTGAGAAAGAGAAAAAGAGACAACACCTAGAGAATTCAGTAGAGAGTTTAAAAGAATCATATATCATAGTTAGAGTCATATTAACCCTTGAGTAAAGGCTTTTCACTCACAAAACTTAAAACCAAGGTCAAAATAATAGTGGTAATACACAGATAACCCCCTGCCAAACCAAAGTTACACTATCTTTGGAGAAAACAACAATATATGACCTCAAATACTCAATAACATAATGTCACAATGTCCTGTGCTGATAAAAAAAAAAAAATCCCTAAATTACACAGGGCTGGCCCCAGAGTGTGGTGGTTATGTGCTGTGCTTAGAAAGCCAAGTCCCTTATGGCCAACAGTGGTCTCAATCCCAGCCCCAGTGGCTTGAGGAACATGTCAGGTACGTGTGTGCACATGTCCAAAATTTTGATAGGATGAAGAAACCCAATTGAGTTTCTCTCTGTCTCTTGAGCACATGCACAAACTGTAATTCTAATAAAAGAAAAACAAAAGAAGAAGAAGAAATTCCTAACTTAGGAAGAAGCAGGAACCTGTGACATAGACTGATCAAACAAATGGGCCATGACAAATGAAACTAGTAGTAACAGAGATTTTGTACCTAGCTAACAAAGCCCATAAAACTGTTGGCGTTAATATACTCAGAGATTTAAAGTGTAATATGAACATAACAATGTCATTGAAGATCTGTAGAAGAACCACATGGAACTTCTGAAGTGCAAAATGATCCAAAAAAAGGTAAAGAAAAGAAAACAATTAAATGATCTCAACTGCAGATTAAATACTATTGCATATATCACATAACTTGACATTCTATAGAAATTACACAACTTGATACACAAGCTTCAAAAATGAAATCTAAAAATTTGGGGCCAACAGATAGAGTGGTGGTTATGGCACTGGATTCCCATATGGCTGACCATGGTTTGAGTCCTGGACCTCGCAGTTTGAAAAATATGCTGGGTGCATGTGTGTACATACCCAAAAATCCCAGGGGGAGAATGGAGAAGGGGTTGTAGTATGGCCATACACCTCTGAGCCAGGGAGTTAATTTCTCACTTTTTCTCTCTCTGTGTCTTTCTATGGCAAACACACATGCTCCATAGCAGTAAATAAATAAATACTTAAATTTTTTTTAAAAGCTCAGTGTTCTATGAAACATTATCTAATAGTCTCATAGATAGGTATCTTGTATAGGGAAATGAGACAAAGTATTTTAATAAATAATACAATTTTTAATTTGGTCAAAATTATAAACCTGTATTGTAGTCACCTGATGGTCTCAATCCCAGCCCCAGTGGCTTGAGGAACATGTCAGGTATGTGTGTGCACATGTCCAAAACATAGGATGAATAATCTCAAATCAAACTGTTTTTCAAATATTAAGACTGATGATACCACACATGTATTATGAGAGCATGGAAACAGTTCTTATTCTTCTGGAGCTATTAGGGTAGTCATCCTACATTGGTCTGAAAATAGCGTAAGAAAACACAGAAAAGAAGGAGACTGACTTAGAACCATGGTTAAAGGATGAAGCAGGGTGAGGGATTACCAATGGAAGGAGCATTTGGGCTCTCTGACCAGCTTTCCAAAATCTGGGTAAAATGAAAAGAGGGAAGGTTGGGGCTGAAATGAAGGCTAAAGTACTAGACTATCATGATTGTCCATGGCTCGAGTCCTGGACTTGGAAGCTTGAAAAATCATGCGGGGTTTGGTGTGTGTGCCCAAAATCCTGAAAGGAGAGCACTTACACATCAAAAAGTGGAGTCAGACTTTTTGTATAACCCACAATACTGAGTAGCAGAAGAAAACTTGAACAAGATAAACAGAAAGGAAACCACACAAAAGCACATCATAATCAAATTACTACAGAACAAGTTTGAATAAAAGCCAGAGAAGAAAGATATATTAAGACATACAGAGAGTTAAAGATGAGAATGACAGTAGACTTCTTGTCAGAAGCAATGTACGATAGTATACAATGGACCAAGATCTTTAAAAGGCCAAATGAAAGAAAACAAATAAACCCAGAATTCTTTCAAAAAAAACTTCTTCAGTAAATTAAGGCACATAAAGATAGAGACCTGCTTTTGACATAGGCCAAGTAACATATGTGACCACCTTCCTGCAAAAGACTAGTATAAACTCTGAACATAATGCAAGAACCCGCTATCAGAATGCATTGGAGAGTTTAAAGGGAGTGCTCAGATTTGCAGGGCTTGTAGACATCCAGTGGGGGGAATTATACAGAGTACTTTCTATTACCACACTTTTACCATAAATGCAGGTAACATTAGACACAAATGGAGATTGAGGAAGAGAATGAGAAAGAAAGGGGAGACAGGTCGAGAGAAGAGAAACCTCCAACTTCTGTCTGCCCACACCTGACTGGAATACTCAAAGCAACTCAGCTAAAGAAAGATTTGTTACAACTGAGATCAAAGTGAAAGAAAAAAAAAACACAATTTCAGCATGAGTCCAAACAAGATAATTTCCTGTCATACAAAATAAATGACATCTTTGAGGCTGGGGAAACTGATAAAAATCAGAATTCATCACTCTTAATATGTAGAATAGGCACCTAGTTAAACTGATTTTAAAAAAAATCAAATATAAGACTTAAAATTTCCAATATCTGAAATGAAAAAGAAAGACGTTACCAAAGATACTACAAAAATTTAAAAGATAATAGGAAACTATTATGAGTAATTTTATGCCAACAATTTTTTAAAAAGAGAAAATGGAGAAGTTTCTTGATGGAAACTAAGTTTAAAAACTAACCTAAGTAGGAATAGAAAAAAAAATAGACTTTAATCACTTAAATAAGTTGTATTCATGATTAAAAGCCTTCTAAAGAAGGGCTAGCCAGTGGCCTAGTGGCTGAATCCCACATGAACAAACTGGTCATGCATTTTGAGTCCCTGACTCAGTAGTCTGAGAAACACACCCAGTGTGTGTGTGTGCATGTCCAAAATCCCGAGAAGAGGATGGGGGAGAAGGGACTATGGTGTGACCATTCCTTCTGGGGAATGTTTTTCAGTTTTCTCCTTTCTCTCTTGGTCTTGTCTCTCTGGTGAATGCACATGCTCACTGGCAACTTTTTTTTCAAAAAGCCTTCTAAAAAAGAAAACTCTTGTCATCACTGGTGAATTCTATCCAATATTTAAGGAAGAAATAATTTCTATGCTACAAAAATTATTTCAGAAAGTAGAGGAGGAAGGAACAGTTCCCAACTAATTTTATGAAGCCAGAATTACCCTCTATCAAAAATAGACCAGGCATTATGAGAACTGAAAAATGTGGACCAATATGCTTCGTGTACAGATATTGCACACTTATATAATTCTTAGGAAATTGAGTGTGTGTGTGTGTACATTAATATATAACAAGTCAGGGCTAAGTGAACTCCATCAAGAAAATGCAAATTTGGTTTACATCCAAAAATCAATCAGCATAATTCAACGTATTAGTAGGCTACAAGGAAAAAAATATATAATTCTCTCAATAGATGTATAAAAGTATTTGACACAACTCAATACCAATGGAAAGAAAGAAATGAATCAATGGAAAAATTACTACCTAACATGAGTGCTGCAATAATTTTACATATGAGACAAAAATAAGAAAATAGACAGGGAAAATAAGATGAAACTAGATGGGTGAGAGGTTAGGAGCAATGAATGGGTGTGGAAAGGGGAGAAAGTAAAACAAGTTGAGCAAGTGAAAGGACGAAGGAGAGAGGAATGATGCGAGTGTGAAGGGGAAGGGAGTGACAGAGTCATCTAGAAGATTCGAAGGTTTGGATTGGAATATCTGAAAGGCTTTTCATGGCTGTCAGTATGGCTTCTGCTGACAGCTCTAATAAAAAGCTTGGGGCTGATGGTTTATGGTTTCTAGTATACAGTTACCTAGGTGTCATTATCCTGATAAAGACTGTCAGTGGCTCAGATATCCTAGAACAATCCCAAAGTCTGGTTTTCATACACTTGCACCAGACCCATTCTGGTTGCTGTTGTTACGAGTCATCATTGGGGCCAATAGGTGTCATGGTGGTCAAAATGCTGGACTCCTACATGGTCAACCACAATTTGAGCCCTGGACCCAGTGGCTTGAAACTCGTACCAGGTGCATGTGTGTGCATGTCTAAAATCCTGAGAATATAATGGAGGCAAAAAAAATTCCAACATAGCAAGTGTTCAGTATTAATTATTGCTAATATCTCAAGTCTTTTCTCTTTATGCAGTTTACTTCATGTTTATTTCTGCATCTCTAGAAGCTATAACAGTAATTTTATGACTTTCAATCATCGATCAATTAATTGACTGAAAGAATGAATGAATGGCCATTCAATTTCATTGTATATCTATCAAGGGACATTTCTATTTCCTTAACTATATTTTAAAAATCTTTGGGAACCAGCAGTTAGCGTAATGGCTATGTCGCTGGACTCCCATGTAGTCGACCATGGTTCACATCCCGGACCCGGTGGCTTAAAACTCATGCTGGGTGCGTGTGCGTGTGTGCCCAAGATCCCGAGAGGAGAATGGAGGAGAAGGGATTGTGGCGTGACCATCCCCCCTTGGGGGGGTGATTTCTCACTTTCTGTCTCTATGTCTCTCTCTGTCTGTCTGGCGAGCACACACACCCTATAGCAAAAACCTCTCAAAAAAAAAAAAAGTTTAAAGCATACAGGATTTTCAGAGAAAATTAAAATGATGGGACTAGCAGATAGCATAGCGATTAGTCGCTGGGCTCCCACATGGCTGACCACCGTTATAGTTCTGGACCTGCTGACTTGAAAATCACCCTGAGCATGTGTGCATGTGTGCCCAAGATCCTGGGAGGAGAATGGGGAAGGGATTGTGGTGTGGCTATCCCCTCTGGGGGGTAATTTCTCACTTTTCCTCTCACTGAGTCTCTTTCTCTCTCTCTCTCTCCTCCCACCTCTTTCTCGCATGCACCCTAAGACAAAAACCCCTTTAAAAAATGATTTCTTTCCTTCAAAATACAATCAAACTGTAGAGATTAGTGAGTTGAGAATTAAGAATCAAAATGAATTTCTTTGTTCCTTAGAGAGGGTTCTGTAGTCCGTATAGATCCCAGCCATAGAGGTCTTCCCCAGCGTACCCTAAACTGTGAAGTCATATATTGCTATTCATGTTGTAGTAATGACGTTACTGTCTGAGTGTATGTATGGTGAGAAGACTCATCCTCCAATCCTGGAGTAGAGGAAGCTGCTCCCAGCTTGTGAGAGAAGCTTTTCTGTAAGAACCTTCCTCTTAAATGGAGCACAGAAGCCTCTGTTAAGCTTTTCTTATTGCAGAGTTCCTAATATATTGGACCATGACGATTTGGGGAGCTGTGTTTACCATCCAGTTTGGGGCCATGTGTTAGGTTCAAAAACCTATTGTTTGAGCCGTGGATGCCTGGGTTTCCCAGGCCTCTGCAAGCAGGCAATCCTCTGAAAATAGTTTTTGTCTATTGCCACGTTGCAATCACTTGCTTCATTGTTGAAATTCAGTTTGAGAAGGAAAAAAAGAAAAGAAAGAAATTGTCTTCTGCAGCTGCAAACTCCAAACCCTTCTGAGGCTCATGGCACATTAGAATTGCTGAAGCCATCGGAAGAATCTTTTCCATTGTCATTGGGGTTTTTCACCTTCAATTCACTTCTCACATCTTCCAAATCCATGAGGATTATGCTTTGTGTTTTCTAAACCACATCACGGAATCTATGATTTTTTTTTTGACCAATCCAACCAAAATTTATCAAATTACTCTATCAATCACTCCTTTATAAATAGTTTTACATTTTAGCAAAAAACTGGATTGGACAAGAGTTTTTGTTAAGCTATTAACTGATATCTCAGCAAAATAAACACTAGCCAAAATATTTCAATTGCACACCAGACCCATCTCCTCGCTGTCATGTTAATTGTAGATTTCCTTAATTGAGAATCTGTGGGTGGGTATCTGCCCCGGAAGCCTCGTATGTGTCAAGACATCTGGCTTGCTAACCATCACGCTGCCTGTCAGAGGCGACAAACTGCAGACACCAGTTCTTCCTGAGACCTACCCCAGCAATGCAGGGTCACTTCGATTTGAAGCTGGCAAAGGTGCCAAGAAAACATGTGAAGAAGATGCCGGGCTGTTGACTTGGGGTTTGCAGCATGATGTGGTGCAAGGAAGCCCTTCTAATCATACCACTTACAGGTTAAGCCAAATCACTGGACCTTTCTCATAATAATTCTAAAAAATAAAATGTTTCATTTCATGCAATATGCCCATCAATTTCAAGAAAAACTGAGCATGTTGGGGTAAGCGTGTCTGAAGGCACAGTCAGTCCCCTCCTGCCCGCCCTGTGGTGCAGCTCGCTGTGGGCTGAAGACTACAGAACACTACAGTTCACTTTCACTTCTCTATAATATTGCCTTTTCTTATGAGCTAAACATTTAATTTTAGACTCAACTGAAACTACTTATTTTACATTATCTGCATGACATTGTACAAATTACTTAATCTCCTTTCCCCTCACTTTTCCTACCTGCAAATGGGAATAATTTGTCTACCACAAAGTCGGTAGATAAAGAAAGGAGACAGTTGAAAATCCTTTATGTAGTGTCTGACAGATAGCAAGTCCCAAAGAATGTGTGTTTCCCTGTGTCGTGCAGAAATTCCACCTCAATAAATAACGATATCCCTGTCACCTAATCACGTAAAAGTAAAACGATAAAGAGTTCAAATTAGATTTCTCTGAAATGGTCTAAATTAAACCAGGACAGAGATGATAGAAAAGTCGAGAATAATGGCTTCAATACAGATCAGATCAACATTTTCCACCCTCAATTAGCCATCAGTGTAGAAATAAACACTTGTCTTTGAAGGTAATCTGGAAAAATAATTTAGTGTGATGTACTGAGATAGAACCGGAGCTACTAACTCACAAGGGCTGAAGTGCAGATATGCCAAATGGAAGCTAATAACCTAGCAGAATTAGAGCCTTAACAGCAACATTGCAAAATCCTTTAGTGAGGAAAGGCTGTTTCTTTGATCTTGGTAGGTATTTAAGGAAACCACTTACTACAGCTTTGCCAGGAGACTTTTCAGGAATAGATCACAGGATGGGAGAGATGACCCAGGGAACCTGGCACCAGAGCCAACTCCTGTTTTGTCATCAAGTATACAATTACGTAGTCGTGTCTTCGGCTAACTGACTTGGACATCAAGTTCTACACGGTTGCATGTTCTCCTACTGCCCCTCGAAATAAATAATGTCCCTTGAGAGATGAATAAAAGTTGTTCAGGAATATTAACTGACAGTTCAAATTCACAAAGTAGCACTGTGTGTATTCATAAAAAAAAATCTAAAACAGGCTCTTCAAACAAACGAAAAAGGGGTAGTCAATACATACAAACAGTATAACATCATTTATAAAAAGTCTTCAAACCTGGGACCAGCAGGTGGCGTGGTGGTTAAGGTGCTGGACTCCCACTTGGCTAACCATGGTTTGAGTCCCTGACTTGGCAGGTTGAAAATCACACCAAGCATGTATACATGTGTTCCCAAAATCCCGAGAGGAGAATGGAGGTAAAGGCCATCTCCCCGGGCTGATTTCCACTTTCCCTCTCACCGTTGCTCTCTGAAAAGTGCATACTTCCTAAGGGGAACATCCTTAAAAAAAAAAGGTCTTCAATTTTTAAAATATTTCCAGTTTTTTCATGATATATAGGAATCCTTTTAAACACATGCAAAATGACCAAATGCATGCTAGTGATTATTTCCATGGAACAATCAGGGGAAAGGGCTTTTAGTACAGTTAACAATGGACCTACCAGTTGCTTATTTATAACAAAGACAAACAAACAAACAAGCAAAGCAACACAAGCCCTCATCTCTAGCAAATATGGCATGGGTGCAATGTGATCAAGTTGGAGGTGATGAGTGTTCCCTATTTCATTCTTTATTCTTATCGAATATTTCCAACAGTTCATACAATAGGAAAAAATAAATAATGCCATTTTGTAAGCATGAGAAAAGAGATTTTGCTGTTGGCTGATGAGAAAAATACAAAAAACTTTCTTGCAGTCCAGCCTCCTTGCTGCCGTACACTGCAATGTGATGCTAAAACCTTGTACTTCTTTTTTATTGCTATAGGGCGCATGTGCTCACCAGACAGACAGAGAGAGACAGACAGACAGAAAGCAAGAAATCACTCCCCAGGGGGGATGGCCACGCCACAATCCCCTCTCCTCCATTCTCCTCTTGGGATCTTGGCACCTGGCATGAATTTAAGCCTCTGGGACTCGAACCGCGGTCGACTACGTGGGAGTCCAGGGACATAGCCATTATGCTAACTGCTGGTCCCAACCTTGTGCTTCTTGGCTGTCTTGATTTGTAGGGTACCCCTTGACCCCAGAGAGTACATTGGCCCCTCAGAAGAAACTGGATAAAAGGATTTGCTGGATTCAAAGCTGTATTTTAGCGAGGTATTCAGAACATCCAGTCCTGTCAATTGTCAACATCCATAGAACTCGCCTCGTGGGATACATGGCTGGCATCATGAATCTCTGAAGCCCGTGCCTTAGCCTAAGTCCCTGCTGTTTGCTTTCCCTGCCTGTTGTGCACTCATCAAGTGCAGGACAAGATCATGAATTATCCCTACTGAAGAGATTAAGCATCAGGTCCTCCCTCCTCAGTGTACGAGATGCCCGTTTTGTTGGACAGGCATTGACAGGGCAGTCAGCACATGCATGCTGGCTAGCTGTATTCTCACTGTTCCTCTCTACTCTCCAACAGCAACACTCTGATTTAGGCAGGCGATTATAAAATGTCGAAGAAAGTAAGGTTTACATGTGAAATGGGGCATGTTTTTATGATTATTTAAAAAGAAATAATCCTAGAAATTCACTAAAATTCTCAGTATAAAATATATATATATATATATATATACATATATACACACACACATGCATATATGTATGTATGTGTGTGTGTGTGTGTGTGTGTGTGTATATATGTTTGAAAGAGCAGAAATACTAAGAAGATGCCTAGGGCATACGAGTACGAGTGCTGTAAGAATGTCAGGATTATGGACCAGTTAGAGCTACATCATTGCTAGCTGCACAAGTCTGGTTTGGAATGTCGCCAGCCCTTAGGACTTAGAAGCCCCAGCACTTTGGCACTGCCCCTGGTGCCCTGCCTAGTAGTGGCTGGGTGAGGTGCTCTGTGCTCAGAGAGCTGCTTGGAGAAGCTGGGTGAGCAGGAAATGGCCCTCTTAAAGATCCAGCTCTGGTACCTCGAAGGTATTTTGCCAAAAAAAAAAAAAAAAAAAAAAAGGAGAGAGAGACAGTGCAGGTAAAGCCCCTAGCATGTTACATCTTTCATAGGTTGAGGACAAAGTGCCCAGGTCCCAACATGCTGAAATTCCACTAGACATGTTGCCAACGGTAAAGAGAGTAACGTACACCCTGTGGTAAGGGAACAAGACACAAAGATGTTAGGAAGACATCACCAACAATGCAAGACGTCGCCAAGTCCATCTTAGTGCCTTGAGCATGATGAGTACAGAGAAAAGGAAGGTGAAAATGTGTGGGGGGAATTCAGAAACAAACAGAAAAAATGGCTGGTGATGGGAGTTTTCTTTTATAAGTTTATTATTTTATTTTGAGAGAGAGAGAATAGTTCCTCTGACAGGTCTACCATGCTCGATTGTCCCTTCCTTCCTCCAGCCCAACATGATCTGGGATCCAAGCCCTGGCCTCCTATGTGGCTCCAGCATCATGCAGCAGCCCTACCGCCTATGCCTCCATGGCTGGGCCTAATGGAGGCTTTCTAAAGACAAATTATCTACGATCTCCCATGTGGTGCACTCTCCCTTTCTCATGCATCTTTTATTTCTCAGATACAAGACTCTAGGCAGGAGGAAGGATGTGTGTCTTCTCTTACCCAAAAGCGAGAGTACTCTGGGAATGTCCCAAGCAAAGTGGCTCTGTCCCTCTTGGGGAGAGAGCTGTAAACTCCTGAACCACCATCTGAGCTGATTCCTCATGCCTCACCCTGACCTTCTGTGCACCACTCGCGGCATGCTTGGGTGGCTAAGGAGGGAGAGAGGCATTTGGGACATGAGGTCCCAGCCACTTGGTATACTTGAGCTATGGCCAATGCTTTGGGACTGATGTGGAGAGGGTGGGCAGGAAAGTTCTAGGACGGGAAGAAAGCTGCAATTCTGAGCTGTGAGAGCAGGGCAGTGCTCTTTGTGTGTCCCCTGCACTTGTAGCCAAAAGGGGCTGGACTCTGTCGCACACCTGTGCCTGTGTGAAGAGAGCTTGGAGCTGCTGTCCCAGCTGCAGGCAGCGGCAGAGGCCTGCGCCCTCCCAGGGCCCTCGCAGCAGGGCTGCACCTGGACTGTGTAGGTGTGTTTTTCTCCTCTTGTTGATTTGGTTACCGAAAAGAGCTTTTGATGGAGACCACATCCTTTTACTGAGTATCAGGGAAGTTTATTAAAAGTGGCTCAGAGAACACAATAAAACCCCGACTATCTGATTCAGCTTGTGTGCCTGACTCCTTTCGGCCTCACGAGTTATAAACACACCCTCCGCAATCAGCCGCACTTGCCAGCTTGAAAGGATTTTCGGAAAGTGAGATAAGGCATGCAGGCAATGATAAATCAGAACATATAGAGGGTTCAGTTTTAAAGATATTCTAAATTCTCACTCGAAGTATGCGAAAGCATGCCCTGGAGCTACACATGCTAGAGTCTGTAACGGTCTATGATCATGGACAATATGTTACCCGAGGGGCAAATAACTTTCACAGAGTCTTTTTACCTTGGGCCAATTTCCCCAGTAGCTGTTTACAGACTTCTCAAGCTAGAGACCAACAAGATGACCCCCTTCCCTCCACTGACCTCACTGCCTCTCAGAGATAAGACTTTGAATGACATTTTCCTTTGGGTAGATTCCCCAACTATCCAGACCCAAGTGAAGTGCCCTCTGCTTCCCTCCTTAATCCCCCATCCTAAAAGGTCTCGAGCCTTCCCAACTCTGCAATGATCCTGGAGATAACTGTCAGTTACTGGCTTGTACTGCCAGTGGGGTGAGCCTAGCGAGGTCAGAAACCGTTTTGCTCCAGTTTTCGGTGTGTCTCCAACAATGAGCACAGCACATAATACATGGCAGATTCTCGATCACTGTTTGTTGATGAACAACGTACAAATAAACTCGAAAAGAAGAAGTTCCTCTGGGGAACACCTGTTCTTAGGGGGCAAGGATGGAAATAAAGACAATTGCAGAAACAATGACTGGAAAATAATGCAAGATGTTGTCATCGTAGAACACAGAGGGACAAGGACACAGGGTAACCAACTGCATGAGGAAGAGAGATGTAGCCCTGGGCAGTGCCAAGTGCAGACAGCTGGTCCTAGAAAGGGTTGACGGTTGGGATGGAATGAGGGGATGGCAGCAGGGCAGAGTATTCCAAACAGGGAGTGGCATGTGCAGGGACATCGAGGAGTAAAAGAGATGGAATTCTAAAGCTGGAGTGCTGTTGTGATTCATTCCTCATTTTAGCTTATCACAGCAGAGTGAAGTCCTAAGCGTTCTTTTCTTTTTAGTTTGCTATGGGGTGTATGGCTCACTGGAGAGAGAGAAAAATGAGAAACTACCCCATAGGATGGATGCCATGCTGCAATCCTTTCTCCTTCATTCTCCTCTTGAGATTTATTCCCCAGTCTCCTCTTAAACACATATGCACATATGCCTGGTGTGTTTTTCAAGTCGCCAGGTCCAGGACTCCAACAGTAGAATTAGTAATGTGGGATCCAGCTGCCTTCTTAACTGTCATGGCACCTGCTGCCCCCCAGCAAGATGATAAGTGTTTTTATACCGTACAGTTAAAGATGCCAAAGGTCAGAAAAAAATGACACGCTGTCAAACTTCTGGCTGAATGGTAAAGGCAGAACAGGAACTCACAGCCCTGGCGCTCACTAGTCAGGAGACACTGAAAAGCCAGGACCCCCAATGTCCTAGTCTTTAGATTAGGCATGATGATGTCTCTTAGTAAAACTTGCTGAAAAGGTTAAATTAAATTCACATAAATGTGAATCCAGTATCATGTGGTAGGGACTCAATAATGCTCTCTCTCTTCCCACTTTCTGTTTCCCTTCTGTGTTCCCATCACACTAACTCCATCCTTGGTGCTATTTCTTTCCTCTTTGCCTGGTTGTGGAGTGGGTCAAATTCCTTCCTGCCCCGTGGGTCTTGAGGTCCTTGACCCCGTCCCCAGTGCATGCTGTGGCCTCCCCCCAGGCTGGGATCCTCAGGCTGTCTCACTTACCTGACTGTGACATAGGCTTCCTGGGCATTGGTTCTGAATTAGGCTTCTTTATTGTTTCTAAACCTAGCCCTTACTAGAGGTTTGACAAATGTTTGCTGCTGATGAAATAGTCTTTTTCAAGCTAGAAATTGCAGACCAATGACAGTGTCAGGAGAGTTTGGCTGCCCTTTATGAGATGGTTAATTGTTAATAGAGCCACCAGAAACCAGGGCATTTTAAAAGTCAGCAGGGAAGAAAAAAAAAATCTCAGCATCCTAAACATTTTTTTCTTTCTAAAAAAGAAAATCATTTCTAAGAGAAAGACTTTGGGATTCATCACTCTTTGAAACGGACTGAGGCAGTAAATGCACACAGTTGATAAAGCCCAGACATGGCGGAGATGCCAGGGTCTGTAAATTGTGTACTTGGGGCTCAGCACCCTGCCTTCCATATTGTATCTCATTTAGTCCCTGCTCTCAGATGGCCTACAGAAGAAACGTACTGCGTATGGACTACAGGCTTGGATCTGCCCTCGCAGAGTCTGTGGCAAAGCTCTGATCTCTAATGTGATGGTAGGAGGGGAACCTTTGGTTGGGAATCATGTCCTGAGAGTGGAGTCTTCATGGATGAAATTAGTGCCTTTGTAAGAGATACCTGGATTATGAGCTCTCCCTCTGCCATGTGAGAACACAGCAAGAAGGTGGCCTTCTATAAGACAGGGAGTGAGCCCTCCTAGCCCCTGACCATGCTGGCACTCTGATCCAAGACTTCTAGCCTCCAGAATGGAGAGAAATAAATGTCTGTCGTTGAAGCCACCCAATCTGTGTTGTTTATTACAGCAGCTCACACTGGCTAAGACCAGACATTTTTTAGAGAGATTTTCGCTATAGGGAGCGTGCGCTTGCCAGACAGAGAGAGACATAGAGACAGAAAGCGAGAAGTCACTCCCCAGGGAGGATGGTCATGCTGCAATCCCTTCTCCTCCATTCTCCTCTCGGGATCTTGAAGACCAGACATTTTTTAGAAAGTCAATGAAAGTTTATGTCAAGGGAATATCAGCTTCTACAAAACCATGACTTACAAAGAATTAAGTAACCTGCAAAATGAAATCTCTGTTTTATTAGTAGGCTTTCATTGTGAAATGTTGGAATAAAAAATAATCTGAAATATCAGGGACTTAGATACTAGATTTATTGTCATATATCAGCTGGGGTCCATTGCTGATCTGCCCACTAGCTGCCCCTTCCAAGACCCAGGCTGGAGGAGCAGCTCTTGTCAAGGACATGCAGACCCCTGAACAGGGGACTTGACTTGGCCAAACCACTTGATGGCTTTCACAGATTCCACTTGGTCATTGTCCGTGTTGTGATTCATGTTTCACTCACCAGAGCAAGTCATCTGGCCAAGCCTATGAGAATAGGACAGGGAGA
>NW_006159501.1:10814648-10826849 GCF_000334495.1 Tupaia belangeri chinensis
ACTCTTTCCATGGAAGAGAGAGAGGGGGCCCTGTAAGCCACAGGGCAGTGGATTTTACTATCTTTTGTTGAGTGTAAGTAAAAAATTGGGAGTACCTTAATTCTTTGGCTGATGCGAGAAGTGACCATCTCGCCTTTCAGTGGATAAAGACCACATGACATCCAGTTCTACAAACGTGCTTTTCTCTGCATTTCTCCACTCTGCATGCTACCACCAGACCAGCTGAAAGGCTATATAATTTTTTTTTCAGGAAAATGTAGGAAGCCTGAATTAAAGCAATAGTATAAGGAAGAAGAAAAAAGAATGAATTCGCAAAATACTTGAAAGTGTTAATGATTGAAAATATTTCCAAGGGATGAAACTGGTAGGAGTCCAAGCAAGAGGTAGGCGATGTCTTCAAGGCTTTAGAGCTGTTTACTCACCACGCAGTACAGGACAGGCTGTGAGCATGTGAAGGGGCAGGTTCACACCACGGACCAGCTACATCATCAATAATCCCTTGCTGGGTTCTTTGGTTTTTGACCACCACCTCTATTTCCTTGGCCTTCTACAGGAATAGAAGATTTCAATAAAGAATAAAGATACAAAGGGCAGACACTTCCCAACCCACATTCTCATAAAGTTTTCAAGGCTTTACTCAGGAGGGAGTGACCATTAACAAGAGTAAGGGGCAAAGCTGGTAGCTCTTACCACAGCGCAGGATGGGAAGGTGAACTCCAGCCAATTTGCAGCCTGCATCAAATGGCTGCATCAAAATCTGTCACGTGTCTTCTCGGTAGGGAGAAGTCTCAACAGTGATGCTAGCATCTCAAAGGTGGAAGACGGGCATGACTTTGGAAGTATCATTTTAACACAGTTTTAAAATTTGCTAGCTGAAGGGCGACAGAGAAAGTGAGAAAGCACTCTTCAAGGGGGAATGACCATGCCACAGTCCCTTCTCCTCCATTCTCTGTTAGTGAATTTGGGCACACACACACGCTCCTGGCCTGTTTATCAAGTCACTGGGTCTAGGACTTGAACTGTGCCACTGGCCATGTGGAATCTAGCCTCCTTAACCACCACACCACTGGCTGGCATTCATTTGGAGTTTTAAATGATGTGGACACTGATTTTTACATTTGCTTATGACAGACATTTAGCTTGGATAGAAAAGCAGTAGTGCCATCACGTGGGTTAGGATTGTAGTCAAGGTTTACAATGGTAGCTCTTTTCCCTTCCCCTTCTCTAAGTTCCCCCTGTAATTATAATTTGCTCACATTTCTTCCAAGAATGAAACCAGTTGGGATCTGAGTGTTTGCTTGAGTGAAAACTGAGCTTTAAATTAATTTCCCTGGAGGAAAGAAGGTTTCTTACATTGGCCACATTAGCCACAGAGGTTAAGACACGTGAAGTTATTTTAAAACCCCCAGGGCTGAAACAATTCTAGAAAAAAAAAGGAATGGAGGCAATATTTTCCATTTCTCTGTGAGCAGCAGGAGGGCAAAGCCGTTTGTAATGGGATTAGATATCATTTCAACAAAACTAAAGGTGGAATGAAGTTCATTCCAAAAATCTATCAGAAATGGATAATTTACTTAAAAAAATAAATCTGTCAAGGTCTCCTACATTGAACAGGGCTCCGTGACAGCTGTGGTGTGGGGTTAGAAGGGGAGAAGTACATTATTTAGTATGGAAGGCAGAATATGTGAAACAAAGGAACTTCGTATCTATTAAACCTAGGTGAGTCCCCAAAGATGTTTTTACACATTTATGAATAGATTTATTTGGTCATTCTTAAAGGTTTTATGTATCTATTGGTCCAAGAAGCATCCCCTATACTTGGGATACACTGTAAATAAGCAGAGCCCCTGCCCTTGGTATGCCTGTGCTTTCAGACAATTTTTTTTTTAATATGTTTATTTTATTTTATTTTTTATTTCAATTTCTTTTACACATTTAATCACATTATTTGGCTTGCAAAGGGAATATTCCAACATATGTACATTTCTCACCAGTTCAGTTGATAATATTATAAAGTTATCTTCAACAGATAATGACCCATTTCTTTGCCCCACAAATGACTTGCCTCGGCTGGGACCAGTAGTTAGCATAATGGCTGTGTCACTGGACTCTCATGTTGTTGACCGCGGACTAGACTGGGTGGCTTAAAACTCAAGCCGGGCGCGTGTGCGTGAGTGCCCAAGATCCCGAGAGGAGAACGGAGGAGAAAGGATTGTGGCGTGGCCGCCTCCCCCGGGGGGTGATTTCTCGCATTCTATCTCTCTGTCTCTCTCTGTCTATCTAGCGAGCAAGCGTGCCCTATGGCAAAAACCTCAAAAAAAAAAAAAATGACTTACATCTCTATTTTTCTCCTTAATGTCCTTCCTCAGACTCTCCTCCTTCACCCCTTTTCCCACACTGTATCTGGTATTCACAAACATTTACTATGTTTCTATATCCTCTAGTCATTCAGTTTTGGCCATAGAGTGTGGACACTTGGTATAGTAAGTGGGGACATACAATGTCTCTCCTTCATAGCCTGGCTTGCTTCACTCAGCAGTAAATCTTCTATATTCATCCTCAGAGGTATAAATAAAATCCCAGTAAGAAAGACACTGCCTGGTTTCAAATATATATATATATATTTAGAGTGCAGATACTCGGTATATATTAAGTGGGGACATACAAATAAATAAATAAAAGGAAGAAAATAAAAAAAAGAAAGACACTGGCTGTGATAGCACAGTGAGCATCTACTGTCATGATAACCCCTAACGTAAATTTCCCGAGATTTATTCTCCCTGTCAATAACATTAAGACTGTTTTGCTTATATCAGAGAGCTGCTCTAATTATGCTAAGATTATGTACATGAAGTTCACATGAATTCAAAGCACTCAGAGCAATTACAAATGGAACAGAGGAGGATTGCAAAGGAGAGTAATCCCCCCTTCCCGCCAGGGAGGGCAGTGACCAGGCACAGAAAAACGGTGTCACACAAACAAACCGGGATTGGAAGGCAGGCTTCCTTTTCCAGCCCTTTCTAAAGTCCAGTTTTATCTTCCATCACCCCCTTATGATTCTTTCCCTGGGCTAACTTTCCTTTCAAGAACTCTCGATTTCTCCTCTTCCTCTCCACTGTTCATACATTGACTGTAGTCTTCGTCATTCCCCATTCTGGGCAGTTCAACACTTTCTGTCCTATTCGTCTGTCCTAATTGTGAGGGCAGGAACCACAGGATTATCATGTTTGTGTCTTTTGCTTCAAGCTCAGTTTAGCATATTACGATGTTTGTTTAATAAGCAGTGGAGGTGTTGGCCTGTCACTGAGCTGTCACATACCTGGGGGAAAAAGGCCCTAGAGGAATAGGCACATTTAATTGTCTGCTTTAGGAAGCTTGATCCATGAGCACTGAATAACACAGGCACCCACTCTGTCCATGACACGTTCCCTACAATGACATTAATTAAATCACTCATTGTTGCTAACATGTTAGCCTAAAGTACATCTGATTGGGCCACTTTAAAATCATTTATATAGCATGAAGAACCAACTATTATTCAGTTTTCCAAAGCCTTTCCCAAATTTACCCTGAACTATTTCCACTCCCATTGTCTGAAGCTCTTCCTTTCCACACTTCTCTTTTTTTTCTTTTAATTTTTTTCACTTATTTTTTATTTTAATTTTCTATGTACATTCAGTCATATTATTTAGCTTACAAAGTGAACATTTCAGTATGTGAACATTTCTCCCCAGTCCAATTGATCAGAATATCTTCCACCAATAACACCATACCTCCCCATCCCGTCAATGCTCTGTCTCCGTATGCCTCCTCCAAATGTCCTTCCTTAGGTCCCTCTTCTCCACACACTCCACTTCTGGCACTAACCCACATCTCTTGTGTTTGAACAACCTTAGGTCAATCAGTTTCAGTTACAGAGTGCAGACACTCAGTATGTACTAAGTGGGGACATACAGTGTCTCTCCTTCATAACCTGGCTTGCTTCACTCAACAGTAAATCTTTCATATTCTTCCACTTTCTGTCAAAAGCCAGGGTTTTTTTTATGGCTAAATAGTATTCCATAGAGTACATGTGCCACAGTTTTTCAATCCATTCATCTTCAATCCATTCATCTGTACGGGGGCATTTGGGTTGGTTCCATGTCTTAGCAATCGAGAATAGTGCCACAATAAACATTGACGTGCAAACACTTTTCCAATGAAGAATTCTTTTGTCCTTTGGGTAGATACCAAGGAGTAGGATTGCTAGGTCATATGGAAGTTCTATTTGTAGCCACTCTTTTCTAATTCCAAGGAGTTCTACAGAGCCCTGTGTCCTTTCAGTGCAAAATGATGTTATAGGCATGAAAAGGCTACTCTGCCCTCTCTCTCTGATATGTTGCCCTGTGGTCTTTTAAAATCTCCTTCAAGTGAAGGCCTCTTACAAAGCTCTGGGTGTAGAGTACCCACTGCTCGCTTCCGTTGCCAGTACTTGCTCATGCCTTAGCGATGCAAGGCGCTTGTATCAACTACGTTTCAATTCTCTAAGGCAGAAGTCGTATGTGTTTTCCATTTTTCCAAAAGTGTAATGAAATGGATGGCTCATATTCAATGCCCAAATGGTGGAAGGAAGAAGTGCAATAGAAAATAAAAACTTGGGGATCAGCAGTTGGTCTAATGACTATGTCATTGTACTCTCAGGTAGTTGACCATGGTTCGAGTCCTGGACCCGGTGGCTTAAACTCATGCCAGGCGCATGTGCGTGCGTGCCCAAGATCCCGAGGAGAATGGAGGAGAAGGGATTGCAGCATAGCTGTTCCTCAGGGGATGATTTCTGTCTCTCTGTCTCTCTCTGGCTTTCTGGTGAGCACACACATCCTATAGCAAAATCCTCTCCAAAAAAAGGGGAGAGAAGAATAAAGGAAGTGAAGGGGAGAATGAAGGAAGGGTCATTTATGGAGAACACCTTCCACACATCTTGGATAGTAACGGAACTACTGGTGTCAGAGTAAGAGCCAGGCCCAACCTTAGGAAGGTCTATGTGCATAGCCCGTTTACTCTATAGAGCTCCTTTACTGAAAGCTCGTGAATGGGGAATTTATGTTGCCGTATACATCCCATGGAACTTAGAAATTCTGTCTAACTCCATGGGGGAGAAGTTTTAAAGACTGAGCAATAAGTAAACTGGTCTTAAATGTCTTAGAATTTCTGTCAGCTTCTTTATAGGTCTCTTCTGTGTAAATGACGTAACTGTGAAATAAATGTTGACTAAATACAGAATAAAAGGAAAACTTCTCTTCGAAATGTACCGAAATGGGACCACCAGACTGAGTAATGATTCATCACTGGACTCCCACATAGTTCACTACAATCAAGTTCCTGACCTGGTGACTTAAAACTCACGCTGGGTGCGTGTGCGTGCATGCCCAAAATCCGGAGAGGAGACTTGAGGTAAAGGGATTTCTGTGTTAACACCCTCCCCCCAGGGGGGTGATTTCTCTCTGTCTGTCTCTATTTCTCTAGTGAGCACATACACCCTACAGCAAAAATGTCTTTAAAAACAAACAAGAAAAACAACAAAAATGGACAGAAATGACTGTCCCTTTATTAAGACTCAGAGCACCCACTTCTGAGATTCCCAATGGTTCTAGTGGTGACAGTGTGGGTGTAAGATTACTGCTCATGAATCTGCTATCACTGTGGGGTCCATTTCTGGAAGTGAAACTGCTGTCTAAAAACGTGAACATTTTTAAGGCTTTTACTTATCATCTGAAATGATCTTCCACTGAAATTTCACCCATAGCACGTGTTAGCAGTTTCTGCACACTCACATATCTTTAACATTTTCAAAATTAAATCATGTTTTATTTATAATTAGTTTACAATTATTTCCTAGTCAGGAGGATAGTGAGTATACCTCGTTTTGTTTTTAAGTTCGTAAATTGAGTAAGTTTTTATACCTATCGTACATTTCTATCTCTCATTGCAAATTATCTTTTTATAGGCGTTATCTGTATATTACTGAATTTCTATCCTATATTTTTACTTTTTTTTTTTGAGAGATTTTCACTATAGGGCGCGTGCGCTCGCCAGACAGACCTATATTTTGATTTTTTTTTTGATGTGCATTTTGCAATTTTCCTTACGGCTTGCTATTTAATTTTATTTCTGGTGTTTTTGACATATAGATGGATTTTAAGTATAATCAGTTCTATCATTCTGCATTTGGTGTTATGCTTAGAAAGGGTAGATCAATTTAATTTTAGATTCAATGATATGAAGAGCTACACTGGGGGAGAATTATGAGCTGTTTTACTTGGAGATGAAATCTTTAGCTGTTTACACATGTCAGATTGTGATGAGGCCCACTGATTTGAACGTGCTTTAGAGGAGGTGAGACGGTGATGGGACCGTGCTGTGTAGCGAGGTCTAGGCAAGTTGACACTCACACCCCAGACTGAACAAGAGGGAAAACAATTACCCTGGATTTTGATGCTCTATAACCATACGTGGGCACATACTTTCCCACACCTTTCTCTGGAAAAACACCAGATTTGAGAGTATTAAAGCTGACATTTCCACAGAATGCAATTTATTTGGGTAAGATGCTTTTTACCTGTAAATTCAGGAGCACATAGCTGGAACCAAAAGTTTGGAAACCTGGCAGTAGTTTTGATTTTGTTTGACTTTGGGCCTCAGATTAATTTACTTTCAACATGCCAGTCAACCTAACTAACTACACCTGGGATCTTAATCTGTGAACTTACCCAAACTCACATTTTAAATTATTTTACATACATGCACAAGGAAATCTCTATAGCAAAATCCTCTCCAAAAAAAGGGGAGAGAAGAATAAAGGAAGTGAAGGGGAGAATGAAGGAAGGGACATTTATGGAGAACACCTTCCACACATCTTGGATAGTAACGGAACTACTGGTGTCCGAGTAAGAGGCAGGCCCAACCTTAGGAAGGTCTATGTGCATAGCCCGTTTACTCTATAGAGCTCCTTTACTGAAAGCTCGTGAATGGGGAATTTATGTTGCCGTATACATCCCATGGAACTTAGAAATTCTGTCTAACTCCATGGGGGAGAAGTTTTAAAGACTGAGCAATAAGTAAACTGGTCTTAAATGTCTTAGAATTTCTGTCAGCTTCTTTATAGGTCTCTTCTGTGTAAATGACGTAACTGTGAAATAAATGTTGACTAAATACAGAATAAAAGGAAAACTTCTCTTCGAAATGTACCGAAATGGGACCACCAGACTGAGTAATGATTCATCACTGGACTCCCACATAGTTCACTACAATCAAGTTCCTGACCTGGTGACTTAAAACTCACGCTGGGTGCGTGTGCGTGCATGCCCAAAATCCGGAGAGGAGACTTGAGGTAAAGGGATTTCTGTGTTAACACCCTCCCCCCAGGGGGGTGATTTCTCTCTGTCTGTCTCTATTTCTCTAGTGAGCACATACACCCTACAGCAAAAATGTCTTTAAAAACAAACAAGAAAAACAACAAAAATGGACAGAAATGACTGTCCCTTTATTAAGACTCAGAGCACCCACTTCTGAGATTCCCAATGGTTCTAGTGGTGACAGTGTGGGTGTAAGATTACTGCTCATGAATCTGCTATCACTGTGGGGTCCATTTCTGGAAGTGAAACTGCTGTCTAAAAACGTGAACATTTTTAAGGCTTTTACTTATCATCTGAAATGATCTTCCACTGAAATTTCACCCATAGCACGTGTTAGCAGTTTCTGCACACTCACATATCTTTAACATTTTCAAAATTAAATCATGTTTTATTTATAATTAGTTTACAATTATTTCCTAGTCAGGAGGATAGTGAGTATACCTCGTTTTGTTTTTAAGTTCGTAAATTGAGTAAGTTTTTATACCTATCGTACATTTCTATCTCTCATTGCAAATTATCTTTTTATAGGCGTTATCTGTATATTACTGAATTTCTATCCTATATTTTTACTTTTTTTTTTTGAGAGATTTTCACTATAGGGCGCGTGCGCTCGCCAGACAGACCTATATTTTGATTTTTTTTTTGATGTGCATTTTGCAATTTTCCTTACGGCTTGCTATTTAATTTTATTTCTGGTGTTTTTGACATATAGATGGATTTTAAGTATAATCAGTTCTATCATTCTGCATTTGGTGTTATGCTTAGAAAGGGTAGATCAATTTAATTTTAGATTCAATGATATGAAGAGCTACACTGGGGGAGAATTATGAGCTGTTTTACTTGGAGATGAAATCTTTAGCTGTTTACACATGTCAGATTGTGATGAGGCCCACTGATTTGAACGTGCTTTAGAGGAGGTGAGACGGTGATGGGACCGTGCTGTGTAGCGAGGTCTAGGCAAGTTGACACTCACACCCCAGACTGAACAAGAGGGAAAACAATTACCCTGGATTTTGATGCTCTATAACCATACGTGGGCACATACTTTCCCACACCTTTCTCTGGAAAAACACCAGATTTGAGAGTATTAAAGCTGACATTTCCACAGAATGCAATTTATTTGGGTAAGATGCTTTTTACCTGTAAATTCAGGAGCACATAGCTGGAACCAAAAGTTTGGAAACCTGGCAGTAGTTTTGATTTTGTTTGACTTTGGGCCTCAGATTAATTTACTTTCAACATGCCAGTCAACCTAACTAACTACACCTGGGATCTTAATCTGTGAACTTACCCAAACTCACATTTTAAATTATTTTACATACATGCACAAGGAAATCTACCTTTTCTGTGGCCTTGGGCTATCCCTCTGTGTAGTTCTGTCCTTACTGGAGGATGTTCCTCTTTCAGTGCATGAAAGTGACGGCAGTGCAGGGTGCAGGTGGGATGCAGGTAGGTGAGACAGTGCAGAGTGCAGGTGGGGTGCAGGTAAGTGAGGCAGTGCAGGGTGCAGGTGGGTGCAGGTAGGTGAGGCAGTGCAGGGTGCAGGTGGGGTGCAGGTAGGTGAGGCAGTGCAGGGGGCAGATGGGGTGCAGGTAGGTGAGGCAGTGCAGGGTGCAGGTGGGGTCCAGGTAGGTGAGGCAGTGCAGGGTGCAGGTGGAGTTTAGGTAAGTGAGGCAGTGTGGAGTGCAAGTGAAGTAAAGGAAGGGGACGGCTGTTATGGGTGTCAACTTGACTGGGCTAAGGAATGCCTAGAAACCTGATAAAACATTCTGGATGTGTCTGTGGGGTTTCCAGAGGACATGAACATGTGACTGTGCAAACTGAGTGAGGAGGATCTGTTCTCTGTGGGCTGGCAACATCCATCAACACAATGCCTGGAGGAAACAGCTGCAGAAGAGTGGGGTGGCCTTCTGCTCCCTTGGACATGAGAACCCTAGGCTCCCCTGCCTTTTGCCTCTAAGACTTACACCAACATCCCAGCTTTTCAGGCTTTTATCCTGGGAGTTCCAGTGACTCCATCAGCTTCCCTGACTGTGAGGCTTTCCGACTTGGACGGAGCCACACCACTGGCATCCCAGGGTTTCCAGTTTGCAAATGATCTGTCATGGGATGCTCAGCTGCCATATATCCAGGAGATATTATTCTAACACATTCCTTCTCACATCTTACCTATTCTGTCTGTACATAGCTCAAATACAATAGGTATGCAGAAGACAGGGGTTGGAAGCCATAATTGTTTGAAACTTAGTTCTGCTTCCTGTGGCATCAGGAAGTTGCCTAAGCATTTCTTTGACCTCTCTTTTCCCTGGGGCTGAGATACTGTCATGATAAAGTTAAATAAGAAATAGGGATCAGCAAGTGGTATGGAGGTTAAGACACCAGGTCCTGCATGGCCGACTGCGTGGTTTGAGTCCCAAACAAGGTGGCTTGACAATCATGGCAGGAGTGTGCACATGCATGCCCCAATCCCAACAGGAGACTGGAGGAGAAGGAATTGTGGGGTTGTGGAGTGACTTTTCCTTCTGGGAGGTGATCTCTCTCTCTCTCTTTGGTGAATGCATGTGCACCATAGCCAAGCAAACGAGCACAGCGAATGAATTTCAGCTAGGTCCTACTAAGGCTCTTCAGGGAGCCTGGCCAAGGTGGCGAGAGTGTAGCCTGCTGTCACCTCCCCCTCAGTCCCAGGTTTGGCACCTGTACATTTGGGCACAGTAATGCCTGTATTGGAGATATGTTAGGAAGAGTAAGTGAGGTTGTGCATATTTTTCAGAAAACTCAGATGAGTTCTAGCTCCCGCTATACCCTTCTGCTACATTTCCCTAATTCCTGGTCACTAACAGCACTTTCATACTTGCACTCTCTATTCTGACCCCCACTCTCCCTGTCTTTACTGCCAAATAACAACGTCACTTCTCATTTCACTAATGATGCAAAAACAATGAAATAAAATCTATATCATTGTTTGATACCAACCTACAGATCATGGTCAGTGGCTGCCTCATGTTTTCCTTAGAGTTTGCCAGGAAAAACCTTTCCTCACTTTTGCTATAGCGCATGTGTACCCACCGGAGAGAGAGAGAGAGACAGACAGAAAGCGAGAAATCAACCCCTAGGGGGATGGACACGCCGCAATTCCTTCTCCATTTCTTCTCAGGATTTTAGACACTCAAGCGCCTGGCGTGAGTTTTAAGCTTCTAGGTCTGGGACTTGAACCACAGTTGATCATGTGAGAGTCCAGCGATGTCACCATTATGCCATCTGCTGGTCCCTGTTTCCTTATTCTTAACTAATGGCTGCTTCTCTAAATGTTCACTAAATCTGAGTCAAAGTTGCATGATGAACAACTTTGCTTCTTTGTTCATTTGGCTCCTTTTAAATCAATATTTCCTTCTCTTCTTCAATATTTATTTTATCTAAGGCTGAGTTATTGTCATATTAAAATGAAGAAATATCAGCTAGGGGGACTAGCAGTTAGCGTAATGGCTATGTCGCTGGACTCCCATGTAGTCGATCACGGTTTGAGTCCCGGACCTGATGGCTTAAACTCACACTGGGCACGTGCATGCGTGTGCCCAAGATCCCAAGAGGAGACTGGAGAAGGGATTGCGGCGTGGCCATCCCTCATGGGGTGTTGATTTCTTGCTTTTTGTCTCTCTGTTCTGTT
This sequence comes from Tupaia belangeri chinensis, assembly GCF_000334495.1. NCBI lineage: Eukaryota > Metazoa > Chordata > Mammalia > Scandentia > Tupaiidae > Tupaia > Tupaia belangeri. The sequence goes on from NW_006159501.1 coordinate 10,825,704, forward strand.
TGTCTTCCTGGTGAGCGCATACGCCCTATAGCAAAAATCTCTCCAGAAAAAAAAGAAAAAAGAAAGAAAATATCAGCTAAGACATTTAACTAATATTTTCACCAACATTAATAGGTCTAAAGATACACACACACACACACACACACACACACACACACACCTTCCTTTCCTCTACTGTCTGCAGCTTCAGAGCTGCTATCATGTTCTACTTACCTTTATGGTGAAAATATTAGAACGTGCTATCTATTAACTGTCTACAGTTACCACCTACACCGAGATCATTTCATTTACGTCTACTCGTGACATACTAGTCCAGGCTGCCTCCATATCTGTGCTAGAAAATTGCTACCATGTCTTAACACATGTCCACACTCCTATGCTTGCCCTACTGAAGTTTATGTTCTAAAAAGCAGCAAATTATTTTTATTTTTTTTCTGTTTTTTAAAATGTAATGATGGGAAGATTCTTCTAGTGTGAAATTTGCATTCGCCAGCATTCTTGAGCACATAGTTTAGTGGCATTGAAGACGCACACTGCGGTGCAACCAGCACCACCATCCACCTCAGCATTCTTCACCATCCCAGACAGAGACTGAATACAGTAAGCAACTCTCCACTTCCCTTCCTGTTCGCCCCATCTACTTTATATCTCTATAAATTTGACTACTCATGTACCTCATATATGGGAGACATACAGAAATGGTCTTTTTGTGACTTTTTTTTTTTTTTTTTTTTTTTTATTCAGCATAACGTCTTCAAGGTCCTTCCCTGCAGCAGCACATGTCCGATCTTCCTTTGTAAGGCTGAATAATACTCCATTGTGTGCACATATCACATGTTTTTCTCCATTTCTCCATCAATGGACACTTGGGTAGCTTCCACCTTTTGGCTACTGTGAATCACACTGCTGTGAACATGGGTATACAAATATCTCTTTGAATCCCTGCATTTAATTATTTTGTGTATATACCCGAAGTGGATTGCTGATTCATGTGGTGATTCTATTTTTAACTATTTGAGGAACTGCCCTTCTGTTTTCCTCAGCAGCTGCACCATTTTGCATTCTCACCAACAGTACACAAGTGTTCCAATTTCTCTACATCCTCGCCAACAGCAAATTATCTTTTTTAAAAGATCAAAGAGCTCT
>NW_006159501.1:10826867-10829185 GCF_000334495.1 Tupaia belangeri chinensis
TGAAAAGTTCTTATGTAAGTTCCTATATATGTGTGTATACATAGCTACCATGTACCACAGGGACCATGCAATCTGACCCTTGCCAATGCCTCTACCCTCAGCTCCCTGTATTCTTTTCCTTCCTCTTTTTTCTTTATTTTCATTCTTTTTTTAAAATAATCACACTTACTCTGGCCTCACTTCTAATCATCAGCCATGTCTAGCTCCCAACATACTCAGACCCAATGAACTTTCCATGCATAAATGGATGCTCATTCCAAAAATCTTTAGTTGTTCAGGCTTCAGCTTAAATGTTTCAGTCTTTCTAAAACAATAATCCTTATTCTCTTTGGGCTTAATTTTCTTCCTAGCAATTTACTAATATGAAAAATTACTTATTTGGGACAGTCTAATGCTATAGCAGTTAAGGCACTTGTATCTCACTTGGTTGACTGCCCTGTTCGAGTTCAGACCCAGTGGCTTAAAAATCACACTGGGTACATATGCATGTATGCCCAAAATCCCAAGAGGAGAATGGGGGAGAAGGAACTGTGGCAAGGCCATCTCCCTGGGGGATCCTTTCTCATTTTTTTTTCTTCTCTCTTTCTCTTCTGTCTCCATCAAAAGAGAATGCAACCTATAGCAAAATATATTTTTAAAACATGTTAAAAAATGATGTGTTTGATGACAATCTGCCTTCTTCACTAGAATAAAAACTTGAGGAGAGCAGGACCACTTTCTGTCCTAAGGTTGCAACTGAAGCACATTAGCAGGACCTACCTGGCATTTCTTGATTAACTTTGCATGACACTGTCTTGTCTCAGATAAAAGAGAGGTCAAAAGATAAGGTAGAAAATCTTTCATGTGTCAGACAGAAAATCTACTTTCGGTCTTAGAACAGGGCCTGACTTACAGCTGACTCCCCATAAATACATGTTGTATGCTAACAAATACATGTAAGAGACTTATCTCCATCATATCTTTCATAAGGTAAGTAACATGACAGACATTTTATTTTATTTTTTTTATTTTTATTTTTTTGGAGAGGTTTTTTGCTATAGGGCGTGTGCGCTCGCCAGACAGAGAGAGATAGAAAGCGGAAAACACCCCCCCAGGGGGGATGGCCACGCCACAATCCCTTCTCCTCCATTCTCCTCTCGGGATCTTGGGCACGCACGCACACGTGCCTGGCGTGAGTTCAAGCCACTGGGTCCAGGACTCGAACCGCGGTCGACTATGTGGGAGTTCAGTGACATAGCCATTACGCTAACTGCTGGTCCCTAGCCATTTTAAATAAGAAGAAAATGATGATGAAGGCATTTTGAGCTGTTTATACAGGTCATGTCTTTGGACAATGAAGGAGGACAACCATGATGGAAGATTGGCAATGTCTTTACCTCCATTTTGGAGTGATATGCTAAATAAAGTCATTATAATACAACTGGAAATAAACTTCCAAGGAAGTTTATTTATTGTAAATCCTTTTCAGATAAAAGCAGAGTGAAGCAGAGGATTTGAAATAGGTTAGGGTTTACAACCTTAATGCTGAAGTAACCGTGGTAACCTCCGTACAACTGCCACCAGGGAAGACGGCATCAGTCTCAGCTGTGGGCACAGGCAGGTCCACATGTTGTGCGGTGGCTCCCAGCAGCTCCAGGTCTAATGCACAGGCTGGCTACCTGATGTGGCCCCGCTGAGATGGTGATTGCCAAGGTGCAGGGCATGGCCAAAGGAACAGCCTGGTAGCAGCAATGCCATAAGTCACTTCCAGGCTTACGCAGGTGCAAGCTAGGCAATTTGATTTTGATTGCTTTTTCACTCTAATAGTCAGTAAATAAAGTCATACAATTAAGGAACTGCAATAGCCTGAAATATTAATGCAGATTTAAGCACTGACATGCTCCTGTCCTTGTCCCACTACCTCTTTATATTCAAAATCAGCTTGACAACATGTTGACCAGACGAAAAAGCACAAAAGTAGTCCAAGAAAACATCACACAGATTAAAGACAGTGCCAAAGAAAGAGTGAGAAACCAACCTGACACAGCCCATTGAGTAAGCACGAGCAGCGTGTACTTGACAGAAGCCATGGCAAGCATTTCTGTTTTGCATTAATTTTGTCAACCTCTTAGTTTCTAATCCATACAAAAATGTTCAGATGGTTTGATGACATAACCAAGTTTCATGTCTTCAGGGAGAACATGATGTCTTAAAGCTCGACTGCTTCTCGTTCAACCTTTACTACTACGTTGCATACACTTTATCTGTCAGCACAAGGTCCTGACAACCCTTCTAGCAGCTTCTCTGCTGGTTGTATGTTGTCACGCAACTCCAGCAGG
>NW_006159501.1:10829368-10849331 GCF_000334495.1 Tupaia belangeri chinensis
AGTGAACAAGCTTTCCTAGAATACAAGTCAGGTTTCTGAGGTTTGTAAGTATATACAGATTCCTGAAGACCTTCAATGCTCCCATACAATCACATGGTAAGTACCAGAAAAAGTCAGAAAAAAATTAATGAATGTGTATTCTTGTACTCCTTTCTCTCTTTCTCCAAATCTTCTTTGGGGGCTATAGGCCTGGTTATTGAGGATTCTGCTGTAATGATGGGGAATTTAATTACCAGCAAAATAAGAAGAAAACAGAAGACATAAAAGAGTGATGAACCTGTGTAATTAATCGTGAGGTAACACTAACTTATTTTCTTGTTAAAAAGATAAGAAAAGAAAAAGAAAAGCTGACATGACTATGTGTATATAAAGTAAAGTGAAGAGATATTTACTCAAGTTGTCATTGTATATTCACCCCTTGAGACTTTCTCTCTGCCCGAAACACAGAATAATCATAAGTAAGAGGCAGGAAGTAGAACTCCGAGGAAGCAGAGAAGGTGCAAGAGTGGCAAGTGTGTCACGGGTCAGCAATGCCTTACTAATGTTCTCAAAGGAAGAGGGAAATATTGTACCCATGAGAAGAGGTGCTGAATCTGCATGTGTAGAAGTAGAACTAATTCAGCTTTAAGTGAGCAAAATTAAGAAGCACTACACACACACACACACACACACACACACACACACTTCAGTATTAGTAGAAGATAATATAGAAAAAAATCTAAAGCAACAAGAAATATAAACAGTCATGAGGAAAATATAAGAAAATGCTAATAATAATCAAAAAAGGCAAGGGTGAGAAGTTGCAGAAGTCTTTTGCTTTGGAAGTGGATGTATGTAGTGGATTGAAGACCAGTATTTCTGTTGAGATATGCTAAAGAAGTCTGAGGGTTTAAAATAAATAAAGAAATTGGGAGTGGTTAGTGGCATGGTGGTTAAGGGCACAGGACTCCCACATAGCTGACTGTGGTTCAAATCTCAGACCTAGCGACCTGCTTTCTCTCTTTCTTTCTTTCTTTCTTTCTTTCTTTCTTTCTTTCTTTCTTTCTTTCTTTCTTTCTTTCTTTCTTTCTTTCCTTCCTTCCTTCCTTCCTTCCTTTCTTCCTTCCTTCTTTCCTTTCTCTCTCTCTCTCTCTGTCTCTTTCTGGTCAAATTTAAAAAAATACAGTTAAATAAAATAATTACTCTAAATAAATAAATAAATAAAACAAAAGTATTAGAAAGCTACTGGGAAAAAAGAATTCAAAACTGAAGAAGGAAGAAAAACTCTACGCCTTCCAGAGGAGATAAATGCAAAGATGCAAGCTTGCATTCCAATACCACTTCCCTTCTGAGGACGCTTCTTTGCTGATTCTGGACACAGGGCAAGAGCTGAGCATCAGGAGCCTCCATCCAGGGAGAGGATCTCAGCAGCACAGGAACAGAGAATTAAAAGTCCTGGTGGAGGGCCAGAAGGTGGCGTAGTGGTTAAGGCGCTGGACTCCCGCATGGCTGACAGCAGTTCGAGGTCCTGGACCTGGTGACTTGCTTTCTCACTTTCCATCTCTCTCTCTCTCTCTCTTTCTGCCCTATAGCAAATTAAAAATATAATAATAATAATGAATAAAATGAAATAAATTATTCTTTAAAAAAGAAGAGCTATTATCAAAACTAAATAGAAAAAAAAGTGCTGGCGAGTTTATGGGGCTCATGATCACAGGTGATTAAGAGGATATGCCAGGCCTGTGGACAAAACTAAAGACTGAGGAGGGAGCATCTGCTGAGCAGAGAGTGACTGAGAGGTGAGAAGAACACGCATCTCATCCCCATAAAGGCAGTCACTGAACTGGGACAATTTGAAGGGTAGAAAGGTAAAAATATAAGCCAGAAGGCTGGGAAGGATCTCTACATGATATTAAGGCAAGGGTGTGAGTTCAAGATTCAGCAGTAGTCAGAGCCCTGGTAAGTATTCCACGACTCTCAGGGAGAAGCCCTGAGGAGCTCGTACGGCAGGAGATAAATAGATCCTTACCGAAATGGAAACCCAGCCTAGTCGGTAACTGGATTAGGACGATCAGTTTCTGCTTACGTCTGATGAAAAAATGATGACTCTTCAGTGACAGGAATTTGTATCATCTGGAATCCCTATTATTTTAAAAAATATATAATAAAAATGTATTCCAAAGCATAGAAACCAATGACAAAAAACAAACAAACAAACAAATGAACAAAACCATATGTATTCCTAGTGTTAGAGAAATTATAGAACCACACATAAAAGAAAACTAACAAAATAAAATGGAATCCATGCCTCCCAGCATATAAAAACTCAACTCCAAAGGAATTATACATTTAAACATAAAATTTAAACCTATTAAATACCAAGAAAAAAATAGGACCAAGATTTTGTGACCTTGAGTTATGCAAAATTTTCTTAGAAATGACACCAAAAGCATGATTTACTATATATATTTTGGATGGTGGCATGGTAGTAAAATATGACATCCTATGAAGAGGATTCACATGGAAAAGCCACAGTTTTGCATTCAGAAACCTTCGGAAACTTGCCAGACACGTGTGTACTCAGAATCCAGGCTGGTCAGCACTGAGGGTGGATCCCAGGGTCAAGACCCTGTCAGGGCTGCTGTGTCTCTGTCTCTCTCTTGCTCATGGAATAAATAAATAAAATTTAAAAAGAGAATAAAGCACAGACTAAGAGAAAATATTCATAAGCCAAGTATAAGATCCAGAAAATATATTCAGCATGTATAAAGGATGTTTGTCATTTAAAATGATAAACAATGCAGTGCACAAATAAATGGGCAAAATGTTAAAATTGCTCTTTCACCAAAAAAGATAAAATTGGCAAATAAGCACATTAAAGGGTATCAAACATAATCTGTTACTAGGGAAATACAAATTAAATCTGTTCATATGCCTATACACACTTTTTAATAAACTGAGTCTTCAGAAAAGTCATGATGCATTTTCCCCTAGAAAAACATACAAAAAAAGTTGTGAATTTTCTGATGACCCAACATACACAATTAAAAAGACTGATCACACTGAGTGCTGATGAGACTAGAACAGCTAGAATTTTCATGCACTGCTGTGAACAAACATAAGATGCTCTAACAACTCCGGGAAACAGTCACCATTTTCACACTGACCTGGCTGAGCATTCTACCCGTAGGTATTTATCCAAGACAAACAAAAGCTGATGTCCATGAAGATTGTCCGTGGATATTCACTGTCGTTTGATGTGTGATAACCCCAAAATGGGAACAGCCCGATGGCTACTAATAAGTGACTGAAGAAACAAACTTCGATATATTCATAAAATATAATGATGCTAAGAAATAAAAGGAAAAAACTAGTGACAGTACAACAAAATGAGTGACTCTCAAAATAAATATCCTGAGCAGATAAAGTCAGATAAATGAATTCAAAGCTTATTTTTCTATTATATAATTTCCTGACAACTTCTCAGATCAGTGGTTCCCTGGGAGGGGAGGGGGAGGATGGGATTGAAGAGTTTTGTGAAGGAGAAATGATAAAGAGGGAATTTTGGAAATGATGGATTTGTTTGTTATCTTGATTGTACAGATGATTTCATGGGTCTATCGATATATATCAAAATATATCAAGTGGTATACTTTAAATATTTTGTTGATGTATACTAACACAATTTTTAGAGCAAGTAAACTTTTTTATCATAATAAAACAGAATATATGAACAGCATAACTATGAGACCATCTCATATGCATATAACACATGAAAAAAAATATTTTCTCCCAGTTTTGGGACTAAATTATATATTAATTATGCTATTGGTCCTCATGAATTTAATACTACTTGTTTATCTACCTGCTTTACTTTTGAAAATTAAGCTTCCAAAATCTTCTGAAAATGTCATAGCTTCACTTCTGTCATTCTCTGGTTTTCACCCCAGCTGCTGTTTGTATCAAATAACCCTAGGCTTGCTCAGTTCTGCCATGTCATTCTCATCCTGAATTGAGGTTCTGTTTCTTCTCAAACATCTTCTAGAACTGGGATCAGCCACTTCCAAGACTGGATAAAAACATCATGCTCCCACCTGAAATGTTCTGTTCTTACATTCCTATCAGCAATGGTTCGTTTTGGTGTCATTTGCTGTCATGGTTCCTTCCCCTTCCTGAGCTCGAGCTCTTTTGATGCATGGGCTCTGACACTATTCGTGCTCCATGGTCGTCTCTCCATAGGCTGTTCTCCTGGATACCCTTATATTTCCCTTGCTTTAGTGTTTGGCTCTCCGCCCTTTTCCTTTCCGATTATTTTACTTAGTCTCAGGCTCATAAGGGTCATGATAATAAACCCCACTTGTTCTTATCCAGTGGAGATCTCAACCCTACATTTCAGATTAATAAATTCGTCTCTGCTAGGAATTTTCACCTGGATATATCAAAACCACATAAAACTCAACTCAAAACATTTAACACAAAACATTGTTTTAAACATCTGTCTCCTCTAGTCTACTTTTTACTTAGCATCTGGTCTGCCTGGTGCCTAACAGAGAAATGATCACTTCACTCTTGACTCTTGTCTCTCAGTTTCTACAGCATATCAGTCACCAAGTCCTATTAACCTGTCTTCTCGTCTATGCTTGTGTTATTCTTCATCTCTTTCTCTGAAGGCTGTCCTTTCTCCTCAGCAAGGTGGACATCTCCAACTCTGCTCTTAGTTGCATTCCTACATGCTTCCTATAAGAAATACTGCATTGCTTACGTTCTGTGTCATTTCATTGTCATTCCCTTCCCCTTTACCAATACCTTCCCCTTCATACATGTCCCAGTTAGTTCTTTGAATTTCTCACTCCCATTGCAAATATTTGTTCTCTTCTTCCAGTATCTCCAAGTTCTCATTTCTGTATCTTCTGTGACCTTGCGAAACATTCAAGATCAGAGATTAGATAATTACAATATTCAGCACCTATCTCCCTTCCCAGTTTTCTCTTCAACTGCTTTGTTTTGCTCTGCTATACAACTGTCATTGCTCCTTAAATCCATGAAGCTTCACTTCTATATTTTTCTTTTCACAACTCAAATCCCCTTTCTTATCTATAGATTCTTCTTCTATTCTCATGTCCTAAACAATGATCTTCCCCCAAAGTTGGATGTCTCACCCCTCAGACTTTTGCTGTTTTCCATCGACAATGCTCATTCCTGTGACATCCGATGGCAAGGCCACCACTTCTTCATCTTCTCCTTCCCACTCTGCTTGCTCATCCTAGGGCTTTCATCTTATCACGAAGTGGATCAGTGTATTAAACCTGTCCATGTCTATAGAAAAAGCATCTGCTTAATTGGACTTAGGAAAAAATGAAATAAAAGGACCAGACAGCCCAGTGCTGAACGCAATCCCTGGGGCAATTCCTCATGGGAAGGTTGACGCTTCCAGTTCAGAGACCTCCCTGGATACACTTTTCTCACACTTGTCCGTGATCTGGAGGGGAATAAAGGCTGGGAATGGGTCACATCATGAGGGCTCTGTTAGGGGTACTGTCTCTTTTTATGTCTCTATTTCCATGTCTCTCTCACTCATAGAAAATATAAGTAGATATTTAAAATTTTTAAAAAGTTTTATGTATTATTGTTATTTTTTAAAATTTTAGTATAGGGCATGTGTCCTCACCAGAGAGAGACAGAGAGAGAGAGAGTGGGAAAGTGATAAAGCAAGCCACCAGGCCCAGGACTCAAACCTCAATCGACAATATGGAAATTCAGTGCTTTAACCACCATGCCACCTGCTAGCCCAATAAGTAAATTTAAAAAAATTAAATAAAGATACCATTTGGAAGTTTAACACAGTTTAGCTACTATTTTTAAATTTATAAAAGCAAAACAAATTTATTGTCAAAAGTATTTTACATAAGCAAAGTAACAAAGAAAAATTCATAATCCTGTGCACATGAAACCACAGGAGAAAAAGAACTCCTTTCTGTTTTGGGGAGGGGATATATTATACCAAACATTTACTGGGTATTAATTGTTAGCCAGATACTATTCTGTAAACTTTACCTTTGTTTATATGTATGTATACCCACACATACTCAAACATATGCTTAACAAATTAAGTTTGTGTAGTATATCTGTACCATGTGTTTTTCCTAATTATATATCATAAATGTTTATGTTTATGAGTACAGAATTATCTACAACATAATTTGTAGCATCTATAAAATATTTAATCCCAAATATAATGCAGTATGTAATAATACTATAGTCAATTAGACACTCATTTTTCTATATGTAATAAATATATCTGAAGATTAAAATAAATATAATACTTTTAAATTATCTTATATGTGTGACAGATTCCTGGAAATTGGTTATGCATAATTTTATATATTTTATATTTACCTATTTTTAAAGTCATGTGTAGGTGTGGTCAAATTATTCCCTAGAGAAGATGCACTAATTTATTTTTCTATGTGTAGTTTGAGACAGAAGAGAGTGTCTTCGTTGTCACTCAACTTTCGAAATTCTGATAGCTTTGCATTTAATATTAAGAGGAAATCTGGTCATTGCCTAGTTTGTATCTCTTTCAATGACTAAAAATTAATAAAAACATCAAGAACAAGAAAGAGATTGGGAATCCTACCAAATTTTAATTTCTTATGTTCAACATTTCTTACTCAGAAACATTAAGCATCCTTCCCTGTGTTTTACTGACATTTGTGTCTTTGGACAAAATATAACATAAAGAAACAAAATTAAACTACATTTAACTTTCAAATTTTTATCATATTTAGTGATACAAGGAAAGCACCAGCTGGGGACGAGGTTCATGTATGAGATCCTCAAGTCTGCACAGGAAATAATGCATGTTTCTGAGCCAGTCCAGCCTGTTCAGTGACTACCCAGGACTCAGTGCTCTGCAGTGCACAGTGTATGCACCTCAGGGCCCTTGGACTCCTCTGAGGGATGTCCTCCTCAGCTGCTTATTCAAGAGACAATTAAATAGGGTACAATTGCTTTCCAGGTAGGGAAGTCACGCTAACTCTAGTTAAAGTACAACACAGGAAAGGTTAATGAAGAACACACAAGGAAGGTTTCATGATTTTCAGAACCCAGTGCAAAATAAAAATGCAGTCCTCCTTGTTCAAACAGTATTAGGAATTTCAAGATGGCAACAGTAGAAAAAATGAACTAAGATTAAAGCCTCATTTAACTGCTCAGGGTACACACCTAGAAAGCTATCCCTGGACAGAGTAGTTAGTGAGTCCATTGGATCCAACCTTTCTATCAGTATACTAAAAACCTATCTTTCTAAATATAAGCATAAATTTAGTTTATGATTGAATAAGTATAAGTTCAACTTTGATTTTTTTAATAAAGAAAAAAATGCGTAATAGGTTTTTATCAAGAATCACTACCCTGGGACCAGTGGTGGTGTGGTGCTGGACACTCCCACATGGCCGACCATGGTTCGAGTCCTAGACCTGGTGGCTTGCTTTCTCGTCCCCCTACCCCTGTGTGTGTGTGTGTGTGTGTGTGTGTGTGTGTGTGTGTGTCTCTCTGGTCAAATTAAAATAAATAAATTAATAAATAAAATTAAATAAAAAATAATTCTTAAAAATAAAAAAAGAATCACGACTCAGTTCCATCAGGCTTAGTGCACTGAGCACATACCCCATTCTAAAACTGCACTACACAATATAAGTCGCAACGATATTGTAAGACAACTTTTTAGAATTTATATCTTAAATTTTCACGTGTGGGGACAGAAATTCCATATACACATATTTGTTTCAAATATTAAGCCAACTTTACATTGTTGTAATAAAGTCAAGGATATTTTGGAACCTAAGGGAGTGATGTATACCTGTGTTACTATAGAGACTGCCCCTAATTTTTTTTTCTTTCTTTTTTTAAAGAATTATGTATTGAATTATCATTATTGTCATCATCATCATCATCATCATCATCATCATTATTATTGTTTAATTTGACTAGAGGGAGAGAGAAAAGGAAAGTGAGAAAGCAAAACGCTAGGTCCAGGACTTGAACTGTGGTAGACCATATGGAAATCCAGTGCCTTAACCACCATGCCCCAGCCCTAATTTTTCTTTCTTAAAATTCTGTCAAGTTTGGAGAAGTATTCTGTGACTCCTCTGTTCTCTGGAAGATTTGAAAAAAGATTGATATTTTACTTCCTATTGAGGAGAATTTATTTATGATGGCAAGTGACCTAGTGTTCTTTACAAAAGTATTTCAAATTTATAATAAAATTATATATTAGGCATAGAACTATTAAAATCACCTAGTGTTGCATTGTGAAAATGTGTGTGTGTGTGTGTATGTATACAAGTGTGTTTTAGGAATTTGATAATCTGATGTAATATTCTTATTTAAATACAATGTTTTTATTTGTAATATATTCTAATTTTATTTTTAATGGCAGTAATATCTGTAGTACTGTTCCATTTTTATTTCAGAAATTGATAATATAGTACTATTATTGGTTCTCCTTTTTAATCACTCGATTGCTAAGTGTGTCAAACTTACTGGTCCTTTTCAATGACATTCACTTTCACAGTGGGCAGTGGCACAATGGCAACACAGCTGGACCCACTTGGGAGGGTCTTGGCTTCACACCTCTGTGCATGCCCAGCATGTGTGCATGTGCTTGTGACCAGGCTGGCTGGAAAAGGAGGTGGATCATGGTATGAGAACCCTGCTGGGGGTGCTTGCTTCTCTCTCTTAGTGTCTATATCTCTGTCTCATGAAAGAAAATAAAAACTAGAAAAAAAAAGATATTGACTTTTTTCCTATATAATAATTTCTTTTCTTTTTTGTGTTTTTTTTTTTTTTTTTTTGCTATAGGATGCGTGCACTTGCCACAAAGACAGAGAGAGACAGAAAGTGAGAAATTACCCCCCGCCAGGGGAGATGGCCACGCTGCAATCCCTTCTTCATTCTCCTCTCAGGATCTTGGGCACACATACACATGTGCTCAGTGTGAGTTTAAGCTGATGGGTTCGGGACTTGAACTGTGACTGTGTGGGAGTCCAGCGACGTAACCATTATGCCATCCATTGGTACCTCAACACAATCACTATTAAAAATTTAATATTCTGTCTAGTAGAAATAGGAAATCTAATCTCAAATCCATGAGAGCTTGACATAGCCAAAATGATCTTCAAAACGAATTAAAGTCAGTGGACTCACACTTCTTGATTTCAAAACTTACTACATAGCAACATAATCAAAACAACATGGTAGTTAAATAAGGACAGACCAATGGAATAGAATTGAACATCAGTACATGGACCCACATCTCTGTGGCTGATTGATTTTTTTTTAAGGTGTTTGCCATAGAACACATGTGCTTGCTAGAAAGAGACAGAGAGAAACCGTGTGAGGGGAAGTGATAAATTGCCTCCCAGGGGGATGACCATGCCACAATCTATTCTCTTTCATTCTCCTCCTGGGATTTTGGGCATGCATACACATGCACTCAGCATGATTTTCAAACTGCCAAGTCCAGGAATCAAATCATGTTCAACCATTTAGGTGTCCGGAGCCATTGACTGGCTCTGGCCAAATGATTTTTGACAAGTTTGCTAAGTCCACTCGCAGGGGAGAAATATTCTTTTTAGTAAATAGTGCTGAAACAGCTGGAATTCCATATATAATGGATGAAGTTGTACCCCTTATTCACATGAAATACAGAGATTACTGACCTAAATATAAAAGATAAAACTATAAAGATCTTGAAAGAAAATGTAAATTTGAATCTTCATAATTGGATTTAGCAATGGATTCTTCAATATAACACCAAAAGCACGAACAAAAAAAAGTATCAGTAACTCTGGCTTCATCAAAATAAAATTTTTGTGAACCAAATAGAATTATTTAAAAAATTAAAATTATTATCATGGCAATAAAGTCATGAGAAGACAAAGGAGCCTTAAATATAATTACTGAGTGAAATAAATTAGCATATAAAGGCTCCATACTACTTTATTCCAATTACATATATTTGGTAAAAGCAAAATCTCACCTGCCATCAGGAGTTGAGTGTGATGGTCTGAATGGTCTCCCTCGAGTCCATGTGTTTTGTGCCATGGCCCACATGACTGAGTGGGAGTGACTGTGGATTAGAAATAAACATAGAAATGCATACACAAAGACACACATGTAAAGTGAGGATTGGGTGGTCTAGACTCTTGATGGAGACAGTTATGTCCCTGAGCTGTTTCCAGGTTTATTTTTGTATAGGGCAAGAAAGGGGGGAAGGGAAGCGGAATGGACAGTCAGTTGTTTTTAGATGTTAATTGGTTGAAGATGTGAAACATCTGGTGCCATGTAGTTTTATTTCTTTGGGCCTATTTTGATTAACACATAGTTTTCTTTGTTGTTGTTGATACTGCTTTGCAGTTTTGACACAGAGGCAGACAACATATTTTTTTTGTTAATGGCTTTTGCTACCCTTGCAGCAACAGCCCAAAGAACCGTGTTTCTGACACGTGTTTAAAGGTCACATTTGTGTTGCTCAGGTCCAGCTGTTCCCTACAGTGTTGAAAACAATCCTCAATACAATAGTTGACAGTGAGAGTTTTAAGGCATGATTAGGTTATAAGGTCTCTGTGCTCATGAATAGATTAATTTTCTATTGTGGGAGTGGGTTCATTATTGTGGACTAGGGATCCTTATTAAAAAAGAACTTCTGCCCCTTTCTCACTCTCTTATACATGCATTGCCTTCCACCACATTATGATGCAACCAGAAAGCCCTCACCAGATGTCACTCCTCACTCTTGGACTTTCCAGCCTCCAGAACCATATGCCAAAAGTGTTTCTGTTTATTATAAGTTATCTAGACCTAGGTATTGTGTTAAAGCAGTGCAAATCAAATTAAGATGAGAGATGAAGAAAGAGTATATATAGCAGAAATGCAAAACAACTTTGGTGTAGCAAAACTTTTCTGCATGATACTGAAATGATAGACACATGATATTATGGAACTTGGCAAATGTATGGAACATACACAATAAGAGTTGACCCTAATGTAAACTGTAAACTTTAGGTAATAATAAAGTATTGTCATAGTTTCATCAAGTGGAAGAAATGTAACATACCAATACAAGGTATTAAGAATAATGGGAAAGTAGGGGTGGGGTGTACAGAAAATATTTGTTCTCCTGATTAAATTTTTCTCTAAATATCAAACTACTTAAAGAAATACTACTTATTAATTTAAAAGATACAAAAATACCCCACAGAAAACAACAACAACAAAACAAACCAAACAAACAAAAAACAATGACTGACCCAAGGAATTATCACCTGATAATAACAGTTTTTTTTTCTTTGAGGTGTTGAAATGATCATTCGCAATGTGGGAATTAGGATAGTGGGTCCCTGTCAATTTCATTTTTTTAGGAACGTGCAGTAAGTTGGGTCTAATCTTCCCTAAAATGCTGACATTGAGTACAATTATGAGCTCTCTGTGATTTGACTGTGCCTTTTTGTTTCTTCAAAGTACAACACTACCGTAATTGTGAAGAATATCAAACTGAGATAAAAACAATTAGATACAGAGCCAGTCAAATGAGAATGGTCTCCATCCAAACTCTATCAACATTTTTATCTCTTAGATTTAATCACATCATTGACTGTTCTATTGCATATGCCTTACTATAAAACTGATTTTGATCAAATATTTTATTTTATTTGTTTTTGATGTGGTGGCTTGATTCCCAATTCTATGCACTCTTTCCACTGAAATGATCCAAAACTCTGATTCTGATTACTCTATGTAATTGTAGTCCAGCAAGTTACTTTGTAAATAAGGGATTTTTACTTCAATAAAAATTTATATGTTTTTCTAGCAAAAGTCATCATAATGGAAAAGTTATGTTGTTCTTTGATATCCATGTGGAATTGTAAGGATTGGGGATAAAAATATGGATTAATGTTGTCTTCTGTGAACGAATCACTTGTAATTGTTTAAATATTTCTTGGTATAAAAAGTGCTTCATAATGCAGCTAAACTTTATTTCATAAAACCACCTTTCTTTGTAGTCAGTTAAATGTTACTAATACGAATACAATATGAAAATACCTGCAGTAGAAGGTGTTCATCTGTCTGATACAATTCTCATATGATTCAGTCATATAAAAAAATAAGAGAGAATATGTTATCTTTGTCTCTATGATTTGCTAAAGAAAGTCCAATTATTTCAACAAGTCTTTATTGTCTACTTGATGCCAGGCACTATTTTAGGCATGAGAATGGACCCAGAGTTCACAGTCCCCACCTTCACAGGGTATACATCCAGTGGAGGGAGAGATACAGTAAGTGCCTGCTTATAAACTGCTGGAAGAAAACAGCAAAGCTGTAGAATGGTGAAAGTGAGTGGGACGTGCCCTGTCTGCCCACACCACCAGGACAGCATTCATTTCCCAGTAGGTTACCTTAGCACTGGCTATGGGAATACGGAAGGGGAAGCCCTCAGAGGTGTTTACAGGTGTTTTGCCTGGGAAGTACAGGAGCTGGGACCACCTTTGATGTTCCTGATAGATTTTAACTTATGGTTAAGAAGATGGCAATCAGGGATCAGCAGATGGTGTAATGGTAACCAGCTGAACTCCCATGTAGTCTACCGCGGGTTCGAGTACTGGGCCTGGTGGCTTAAAATTCATGCCAAGTGTGTGTGTGTGCCTGCCCAAGATCCCAAGAAGATAATGGAGAAGAAGGGATTGTGGCATGACCATCCTTCCTGGGAGGTGGTTTCAATTTTTCTGTCTCTCTGTCTCTTTCTATTTGTGTGGTGAGTGCATGCACCTGCCCTATAACAAAAATCTATCTAAAAAAAGAAAGAAAGAAAGAAAGAAAGAAAGAAAGAAAGAAAGAAAGAAAGAAAGAAAGAAAGAAAGAAGGAGAAGATGGCAATCAAATCTTTTTTTTTTTTTTTTAGAGATTTTTGCTATAGGGCACATGCTCTCGCCAGACAGACAGAGAAAGACAGAGAGACAGAAAGTGAGAAATCACCCCCCCGGAGGGATGGCCATGCCACAATCCTTCTCCTCCATTCTCCTTTTGGGATCTTGGGCATGCACGCACACGCGCCCGGCGTGAGTTTTAAGCCACCAGGTCCAGGACATGAACCGTGGTCGACTACATGGGAGTCCAGCGACATAGCCATTACGCTAACTGCTGGTCCCGGCAATCAAATCTTAGTCAGAGTTGCCTGGTGGAGGCTGAAGACCCAGAATTCATTTAAATTCAAAGCACAGACAACATCTGGGAGAACGTACCAGTGCATATAACTTTGAGAGGGAACCCTAAGGACAATTATGGAAGACCCAAGCTATTGATGTCCTTCTTTTTCCCCTTCCTCTTGATGCGTTTCCACTTCAGAAGTCCTCCTTGGGACTACCACTCTCATTCTACTGCACTAAATTTGCGTGTCCTGATCCAGTTGGTCTTAATAGGGACCAATCATGCCCTTGTTTTAGTCATCTACACACCAAGTGAGGACTAAAGCTTCTCACAGATGGACAGCTGCTACTTGCTCATTTACAGCTGGGGTCAAGCTAGCTGCATCCGGCAATATGCTATTTCCAAGTGGCAAGTAAAGTCTGTTAGGGTATCCTCTTTCTTTTTTCAGCTAGCCACACATTTGTCAACATCCCATTTGTCAATATCCAACACTGTCGAAGACTGATAAAGATGGATTTTATTCGACTGACAAACAGGTTAGCTTGCCATGGCTTCATTAATGCTGTAGGAAAACATGATGCTTCTAAGTCAGAGAAGAGTAGTTTGTACCCTATAGGAATACTAAAAGGTCAGCATTTTCTGCAGGTGCTGAAGCCCGAGTTCTCATTGGTCAATGCAGAGTGCTGGATGTCACCGGCAAGTGCATTGACTTGTATCACAGAAGAGCAACTTCGAATTTTTGAAACCTGAATCTTTTAGGATAGGCAGTTAGCCTACTTTCCCCAGAGAGAGACATTATCTCTATTTGCCAAGGTTATTTTCTCTACAAAGATTCTTGAAATGACGGTTTAAGACAGTGCATTAGTCAAAAAATATATGCCGAAGTACAAAAGATCCTTAGAAAATGTTTCCTATTAAACCTTTCTGTTAGAAGGCACAATGAAGGCCAACAAGTGATGAGGTGGTGAAGGTACCTAGATTCCAAATGGCCAACTGTGTGGTTCAAATCCTTGACCTGGTAGATGTATGTGCATGTGTGCCCCGAATCACAAAAGGAGATGGAGGAGAAGGTATTGTGATGTGTCCACCTCCCATGGGGCAGGTATTTTCTCACTCTTCCTCTATCTCTGTATGTTACTGATGAGAGCACATGCCCTATGGCAAGTTTAAAAGAAAAAAAGAAGAAGAAGAAGAAAGAAAGAGAAAGAGAGAAAAGAAAGAAAAATACAGAAAACGGAAAGAAGAAGAAATAAAGAAATAAAAGAAGAAACAGAAAGAAAATGGAAGAAGAAAGAAAGGAAGAGAAAGAAAGAAAGAAAGAAAGAAAGAAAGAAAGAAAGAAAGAAAGAAAGAAAGAAAGAAAAAAAATAAAGAAAGGGAAGGAAAAGAAGGAAGAAAGGAAGGAAAAGAAGGAAGGAAGAAGAAAGGCACAATGACTACAAACACCAAGGAATTAAAAGGTAGAAAAAACTCAACAAGTTTCTGAGGCTATCAAAGAACAAATGGCAGAGAGCACATTCATAGAACATCTTCTGAAAATGAAGTAAATCGTATTTTTTTATTTTTTAAAGTGCAAGGATTAAAAAAAGATTTACTCTACCATGCAAAATGTCATTAATTTAACTGTCAGTTGAATCAATGCTTTACCTATTCTACTCAAACCTAAACTGGGGAATTCTTCACAGTTAAAGTGACGAGCAAAAATTGAAATTTAATAGACCTTCTAAAGGCTGAGTTCAATGATGCACCGATGGAATCACCTGTGTTTTTATTTGAGTTATAACCAGGTGGATATATGATTTCAACACTTCTGAGAAAGGGGATGGAAGGGATGACCTACCTTGCAGTACTGGCCAAGATCTGTTCCCTCTACTTCATTATAGGGCACTGGAAATAAAAGTTTACCATTTTTTTTCTGCTGATATTTTAAAGGTAACATTTGTCATAGAAAACTTTGGAGGCAGTAATGTATGATATAACATTGAATGATATACCTTACAATTGAATTGATTTTATCCATAGTTTCCAACTTTCTAGTCACATTCTACTTATCTCTTACGGAAAAATTAATGTACATGCATATTTGAGACTGCAGACACAAACTCCTCTATGGATGCATATTTTCTGATGGAAAAGCTGGTCTTATTCAAATATGGCTGCGTGCCTGAGATGCCAATGTAGTACCAGCCTGAACAAAGATTTAGAAGGGCAACCAACCTTTAGAGCAGAAGTGAGGACTATTTTTGTACTGCACAAGCCTTGGTTTTATGTTTATTTGTAAAATTCTGGCAGCTATTTTGAGATGTTTCTGAGTTGCAATAAGAAACATTATGTCCATGAATTTGAAAAAAGAGGGAAAAATTAAAAATAAAAATGGTTTTAGCGTATGGATTTTTTTAAAAATTTAAATTCATTATCAAACAGATTTTGATATTCTTGTGTGGGTTTTGTGTAGGGGGATGTGTCTCTGCTAGCTGGCTGTTTCAGGAAATGCTTGAGGAGGAAAATAAAGATCTTTTTAAAAGATTCTATGTTCTAGTTTTCCAAAGTACATTTTTAAACTTGTAAGAAAGTTGATGTCTGCAAAGATGAAGGCTTCACACTGACTGATGAGAGGCAAGCCATGGTCAGTGGATTCTGGGGTTGCCTGGAGATTTGAACAAGGAGAACAAAGAGTTCCCTTGGATTTTGGAGTCATACTCTCTGAATTGAATCTATCTGGGCCTCTGATTTCTGGCTTTAGGAAAAGTCAGTTTGTCTTCCAAAACCTTGATTAGACTTTCAGCTGAGAACTCAGGGACAGTCATTGGAATTTCATTAGAATTAGTATTTGGGGCAGGTCCTATAGCACAGTGTTTAGGTGGAAGCTGGATTCCACATGGTCAATCATGATTTGAATCTCAGCATCAGAAGTTATACAACATGCCAGGTACATGGATGTATACGCCCAAAGTCCTGACAGGGTAGAGAAACAGTAAATGGATTTTGGCATGACCACACCCCATTAGGTAGTAGCTTCTCTCTTTCTGTCTTTCTGTCTTTCTCTATCATACTTATGCCCTCTGGCAATAATAAAAAATATCAATATAGTTTCTTTTCTACTATGAAGGATTAAATATAATAAATTGAAATATACCTACACTTTATCCCTATTAAGAATACTCTTACTGGGACAAGCAAATGACATCATGGTTACATCTCTGGACTCCCATGTATTTGATGGCTCAAGTCCCAGACTCGGCAGCTTAATTCCTGAGAGGAGAACGGAGGAGAGTGATGTCTTACTTTCTGTCTCTCTGTCTCTCTAGTGAGTGAACATGCCCGGTAGAAAAAAAAAAAAAAGAAAGAAAAAAAGAATACTATTACTTTCAGGGTTTGTAGCAATATCCCCTATTTATTGATAGTCTTCTATTTAATCTGAACACAGTTAAGGTTACAGACTTTACATTTGGTCTACCTAGTAATGCTATGGACAGGCACAAGTAGCCATAGAATAAAAAAATGTAAAGAAATAGACTGAAAATGTCACTCCCTGGGTCAGATGGTGGAGTGGTGGTTGAGGTGGCTGGATTCTACATAGCCAACTACACTGTTTGAGTCCTAGATCACGTGACTTGAAAAATAGGCCAGGTACCTATGTGTGCATGCTGAAAATCCCAAAAGGACAGAGAAATGGAGAAGAGAGTGTGGTTTGACCATGTCCCATGGGGAAATGCTTTCTCACTTTCTCTATTTCATTCTCTCTGTCACTCTCAAGCAAGCACAAATGTTCCTTAGTTTAAATAGAAGTCATTCCCATGTGTAAGAGGTGAAATGTGAAATCAGTTCTTTCTGGATCCAAAATCCATGCTTTGTTTAATAGATTTTATTGACTGTTCAATTTTTCTTTACCCTAAATTTCTGATAGATAAAAAGGATAAGTTGAAAAAGAAGTTAGAATGAGGTCTTTGGCCATAATTCTTTTAAAATTCATGGTATTCATAAGTGCTTTAAGAGACACATCTGATACCATTGATGTGTGAGATTGTATAAGAAATGACAGAGGAAAGCAGGATTTTACAGGTAAATTTAGACTAGCAAGGTGGAACTTCATAGTTTCATCACATCTGTTGACTGGTTAGCTATTGCAAGATAAAACTTTCTGATAGGCTTATTACTGAAGGCCTTAATTAAAAAAACAACAACAAAAACACTGCTCTGTGTGAAATATACATGTTTTTTAGTACTTCCAGAAAGAATTTGATAGCTATTTACATTCCTTGGTGCATATTTAACTTCTCTTGTCCTCTAAAATATATCAAGGGTGAAATGTGGTATATTTCATTTTACATGTATATAATATGATCAGTTTTGAATAATGAGAATAGTTTGGTGAGATTAAAATCAACATACCTGCCACCAATTGCTTCAGAATTCCAGAGAAAATGACAGATATGCAAGCAATCGTTTGCATTGCAATGTAAGAATTTTTGAAGTGCTGTGCAAAGAGACAAGTGTGATTAAGAAGTGGCACTTTACAGGTCACCAAATACACCATCTTCTCTCTCTTGTTGGAAAGAAAATAATTCTTTGAGATATACTAATCTTCCCAGCTCACCTTACTTCTGATCTAATCATAGGAGCCCATTTGAGCAAGTTTTCTCACCCAAGTTGCAGAAAAGGAAGTCACAGACTCAAAACACAATAAAGTTCTAAAGTTTCCTTGTTGGCTTGAAGATAGAAAAACCTAATGACAAGAAATGGGGACAGTTTATAAGAGGTGAAAATGACCTCCACTTGACAGTTAACAAGAAACGCAGACTTTAATTGACATCTGTTAAGAAGCTGAATTTTGGATAGAAGAATGAACTTAGAAGCAGACTTTTCCTCAAGGCCCCAAGACAGGTGATCACTGGGAAAAATTTTGATTTAACCTGAGTACCTAGCCTCACCTTGCTGAATTTTGGACCTACAGAACTGTGAGCTAGTAACTGGACATTGCTGGTAGCCACTGTTTTCAGTAATTTGTTATACACAAAGAGAAAACAAATGTAATCTACTCATGCCTCTTAACTCTTTTTTTTTTTCTTTTTGAGAGGTTTTTCGCTATAGGGCGCGTGCGCTCGTCAGATAGACAGAAAGAGACATAGAGACAGAAAGCGAGAAATCACCTCCCAGGGGGGATGGTCATGTCGCAATCCCTTCTCCATTCTCCTCTCGGGATCTTGGGCACGCACGCACACGCGCCCGACGTGAGTTTTAAGCCACCGAGTCCGGGACGCGAACTGCGGTGGACTACATGGGAGTCCAGCGACATAGCCATTACACTAACTGCTGGTTTCCTCATGTCTCTTAACTCTAAGGGGTATCAAATTTAGCCTTTGTTGAATGCCTGTATAGGGCCTGGCATTATTCTTTCCTTACTATCTTGTTTTTAAATTTTGATTCACAGAAATCCTATGATGCTAAAATTACTCTCCATTTTTTTAGGTGAGGGACCTGAGAATCACAGGTTAAGGAATTTAGGGTTGATTTTAGTTTAAGTCAGTCTGCCCCATCTTTTTTTTTTTTCTTTTTGCATAGAGCACCTGAAAGAGACCTAGAGAAGGAAAGTGAGAAATCACTCCCTAAGATAGCCATGGAGCAATCTCTTCTCCTCTCAGGATTTTTGGGAAACATGTAATGCATCTGGTATGATTTTTCAAGCTAACAGATCTGGGACTTGAACTTTAGTTGGCCATGTGAGAGTTCAGTGCTTTAACCACCATTTCACCTGCTGGACCCTCTACTGTCTCTTCTTAATTCCACTCAGTTTTCCCAGCTGTCATGGTTGATGTTTCCTCCACCCCAACACAGTGAGTATTTGCTATGTAATGGTAAAATCATATGTAATGGAGATATGAATATCCACACACATCTGCAGAAATGCCGTTGGTAAAGTCAGTGTTAGTTTATAAAAACAGTAATGCATTCTTTATGCATACTTTGTTCATCATCCTTTGTTTTCAGTTGACTTTCTACTCAGTGGTACTTACGTAGCAGATACACTAATTAGGATCATTTCGCAGACAAGGAAATTGAAGTTCAAAAAGCTTAGCATTCATGAATTTGATAATTGATCTCTTGAGTCTTAAAAGGATGTATCACACATTTACAAATTTTAAGCCTTACCGAGACCACTTTCTCTGAATAAGCCACACAGGAAGCTTTCTCTTTTTACATCTCTTACAGTCAGAACCTATTTTTGAAAAGTTTTGGCTTCAGGTTTCATGCATGTCATTCAGCATCACAGTAGACTGGCTTTTTGGTCAAAGACTAAAGTCATCTGAAAGTTCTCCCTGTGCAGGTCAGCAGGCATAACAAAAAAAGGGGCCTTAAAATGTAGCTGCACTAACTACTCTCTATTACGAAAAATGCCATGCTTAGTATCAGTGCTGTGGGAGGTGGCAGAGGAGAGCTGGGGCAGGGACATATTCTGGGTACACATAAAGCAGGTTTCTTGACTGAATTGTAATCAGGCTCTTTTCCTGTGGCTTTAAAGAAGTACTCAATGTTTAAATATTTTTTTATTTTTTTAGAGAGAGATTTTCGCTATAGGGAGTATGCAAGCACCAGAGATACAGAGAGAGACAGAGAAGCAGAAAGCAAGAAATCACCCCACTCCTGGGAGATATGGCTATGCGACAATCCCTTCTCCTCCATTCTCCTCTTAGGATTTTGGACATATATGCACATGGGCCTGTTTTGAGTTTCAGGCCACTGGGTCCAGGACTTGAACCATGGTTGATTCCATGGGAGT